>NC_056733.1:1698128378-1698385878 GCF_019279795.1 Protopterus annectens | reverse complement strand
CTTCTTTGGTATATTACAGATGAAAAAAGGTATATGGTATATTAGAATATACTGAATTTAACCCTAGGTCAACTGTTTTTTAGACTTGAATGCAGGAGGGCGTGTTGATCACATGTTGTTTTAAGGTATATTAAAGTTTGCCACGTTAGTGGCGCGGTATTTTAAACTTCTGAAGAAGTTGGTGTAGAAGCGCTGATGAAAAGCTACATTGGTTTGTGGCTTAAATAAATCGTGACCTTCTAGTGTTTATTCACCATTGTTTCTTTAATTTATAGTATTTTTTTGGCTGGATTTGTGGTGAATTGATTGGCAAGCTTCTTTTCAGTAGTATGTGTGTGTGTATATATATATATATATATATATATATATATATATATATATATGTGTATATATATATATATATATATATATATATATATATATATATATATATATATATATATATATATATATATATATATATATATATATATATATATATATATATATATATATATAGCTGATGACACCTTAATCTCTATTCTACTCCTGGCTGAGGAGATATCAATGGCATTCAAATGTCTTTCCATCCAGAGGGATGGGGCCTACCTGGTTAAGAGAAGTGTCAAGGATATGTTCCTCACTATGTCATGGCCCATAGTTCTCAACTGTCACTCAATTCAAAGTATATCCACTGATTTTGACCCATATTTTTGACCTGTCTTCATAAACGTTTGATTTTCTGATAAGTCACTGAAGATTCCAGTCAGTTAGTAATGTCAGTTACTTCAGTTTCATACATATTGTTCAAGAAGTGCATGTTGACAAAAATATTTTAAGTGAATTACAGTGATATTTAAAAATTCCTGATTTTGGCCCTTTGCCCGCTCATTACTTTTTGGTTTTGTATAGACATTTTATGTAAAGAAGTTGAGAGGATATCTATGGCCCCGAAAGAGAAACAACTATGGGAAACAGCAAAAATTTGAAGTTAACAGCAGCTGGAAAAAAAAGATGTTACTCTGGCTGTAAGAACTTTACAAATGATGCACTACATCTGTCCAGTGACCTAAGTGTGTGTCTGAGTGCATTTGTGTATGCAAATACATACACACGTCTATATATATATATATATATATATATATATATATATATGTATATAGAAACCTGTATACATATATATATATATATATATATATATATATATATATATATGTGTGTGTGTGTGTGTTTGTGTGTATGTATGTGTGTGGTTACAGTATCAGTCATCTGAGGCTCAGCATTCTAGTACATTTTAAAAATAATTTGTTCATAAGATATGGCTGGCATAATTGCTTTCCAAAAATGGAGCCCTCAGATTGTTGTTGTTATACTCCAATGTTATTGCACTTACCACCTGTGATTGAGTTTATACATGACTCAATCAACTTCTTTAAGTATCAGCCGGAAAGATGTTTTTCCGCCTTCCCTGTGCTACTGCATTTCCTTTGTCTTCTGTCTTTTCCTTTCATGATATGTCCCTGGATATAATTTGCTTATGTAGTGTGGTTGATATTTGTTGCAATATGTTATGTCTTATATTCATTATGTACACATAGTGTATACTGAATACAATTGCATCAGACCAGAAGAGAAGTTGCATGGTGTTTACGGATGCTCACTTAAGAGGAGTATACACCACAGTTAAGTGCATGTACATGTAAACCAGTGCCAGCACACATGGCACTTACCATCCTGTTTCTTCTATTCTCTGAAGAAACAAAATACTCCATTAATAGCCTACTGCTTCAAATACTGAACTCACAAGGACGTGCATCTCTCTTAACTTAGTCATATTTTTAAATAACAGCTGAACCACAAGCTGATTTTAATATTAACATACACACATTTCTGAGATATTCATTGCATTACAGTGTTTTTTTTTTTTGTTTGCTTTCCTATCAAACTTTGTAACTTTGAAGCATCTGCAATATCTGTGGGTTTGTATAGATAGTGAAAGACATAACACATAGGCATTGAGGGTGTGTTCTTGACCTCAGTGAGTTCCTTATTCAGACCTATCATGCTAGAAAAAAGTGTAAACACTCCTGTAGCAAACACATAAGCATTTATAGCTATCTACTCCATACATGACAGCCTGTTTTTATCTATATTCTCTACATTCTGTAAGGTAGCACAAATTATGTTACACACTATCATTTAACTTAACTAAGAAGGTCAAGCATTTTTATTATATCTACATATCAATACACATTTTAGTAAATTCAGCTTTTAATTTCCTAATGTAATATTATAATGTAATATTATAACTTTCATACTGTCCATACAACTGTATGACTTATTCAGTCATCTTTACTGTACACAGTATTTAATAGGATTATCATCTCTGCACATATGATCTTTCATTTAGAATAGTTCCTGATGCACTGCAGCTTTTTTAGACACTCACAATGAAGAGTCTCAAGGTACAAATTTTGGCTTTTAGAGTTTCCACAGCTTATGTTTTCTTGATACAATACTGGTTGCAACACTTAATGGTTGCTCTTCTCTGGCCATTTACATATCTGTTTTATGCTAATGGCTGTGATTCCTCCTCTACAGCTTCCCACCTTCCTCATGTACACATTGGATCATGGCATATTTGCTTTACTATCTGCTTCTTTCTCAATGTGCAAATCATCCCATGGTCTTTGTTTTCTACTGTCTCCAGTATTGTGCAGTTTTTATTACATTCATTCATCTGCCTCTGCTGATTTCTTTTCAGCATTCCATTTATTTTGTTTTTTCTGACTCTGGTAATGTGAAATAAAGTAGGTAATTTACTTTTTACATGCTCTACCTATTAACAGTGAGATTGTGAAAGACAGAATCCCTGCAATGGAATATTTTTATATTCTAAAACTGCAAGATGGCAATCTTTATAGCTTTGATTCTATTATTTCTTGTGAGATTTCTCACTGAACAATTTTCTCCACTTGTTCACTGCATTACAGTGTGAATGGATGGCATTTGCTATACTTAAATTTCCATTCACTCACAAATGTTCTTCTCTGATTTTTGTATTGAGAACTGCTTGAGATATGATGAAATCAGTTATCCCCAACTCAGAAATGTTGAGTTTAATACATGAATCACACCTGCCCTGGATATGCCTGTTAGTCAGATTATTTCACTGAATACGTACTAGTAATAGAGATTTATGATTCATGTGGCTTCTTTAAAATGGAACAAATCTGAGTCCACTTGATATCATGGAAGATATGGCACTGGATATATGGGCATCTTTTCTTTTGGATTCATGGTATAGTATGCACTATACATGACACAACCCTGACTCTATCTAAATCAACATTCCCACCCAGTGCATTCATTTTCTTGCTCTTTGTTTGTATTTTACTAGGTTTGAGTTATATATCATATTAGACATTTCTTTTCACAGTTGACCAGGTATTGTTATTTTTCAATTTTGAACACTAAGTCCTAGAAAAAAAAAAGTACTTCTTGCTTGGAAGAAACATAACACTGAATTTCTTTCCTTGTGTTTATTTTTGCTCGGACAATCCTCTTCTAGTTTTGTTACTATTTTAATTCTGATTATGTTTTAAGAAGCTTTCCCCCTTGGGTCTCTGCTGAAAAATTGTCACTTTGTATACCCAGGCAGACTAACTTGGTAAATCAGTCAGTCACTAAACATGGCTTCTTAGTAACTACATTTTTAAGTCAATAACAGTACATCTTTGGAATGCTTTAACTTTTTCACCTGTTTTTGATAACTGCAAGATTTCTCATTATGCTCTTCTTGTGTCTGACCAAATATCAGATAATGGGATAACAATACATTGCCATCCTGTTGAAGAATGAACATTCTCCAAAAGGGTATTAATGGACAGATATCTCACAATGAAGAATGGATCAGTCACTTTATGGCAACATGTTAAGCTGTTGTGAAACAGGCTAAAAAAAAACAAACAAACAGCCAACAATTTTTATGCTTAGTAAATGTGGTTTTGCTGTTTAGTGAGTGTAAAAAAAAAAGTAACGTGAAAAAGAAAAAAAATAATGTGTGTGTGTGTGTGTGTGTGTGTGTGTGTGTGTGTGTGTGTGTGTGTGTGTGTGACAGACAGAGTGAGTGAGTGTGTGAGAGACAGAACTGAGAAAGAAAGTGAGAATCAGGAAGCAAGCAACAAAATCAATGAATACATTTAATCTTCTTGGAACAATAATTCTTGATTAAGCTTAGAAATAGGGAAAGCATTTAAACTTGGGTAATTTTTTAAATACAATGCACATTTATGTAATAAATAGAGCCATCAATAAGCATTTGCAGAATGATAAAAAGTATAATACTATAATGTCTAGCTTCATTGAGTCTTTAGTGATTTACCAGATAATCACATATTTTTCAGGGACATAGCACAATTAGGGATAGTTGAAAGTCATGGGGAGGTGAGGAATTGCAAGGCCATGCACTCTATTTTTTTTTTCATTTGATCAAGTATAATCAATCAAGATAGTAGCTGCACTTGCTGGACACATTTGCATATGTTTCTGTCTGTGCATGTGTCTGTATGAATGAGTTTGTGTGTGTATGTGTGTGTGTGTGTGTGTGTATGCGTGTGTGCATGTGTGCGTGTGTGCGTGTGTGCGTGTGTGTGTGTGTGTGTGTGTGTGTGTGTGTGTGTGTGTGTGTGTGTGTGTGTGTGTGTGTGTGTGTGTGTGTGTGTGGGGGGGGTATTTGTTTGTGCATGTGTGGACAATTTAAAACTTATATTTTGGATGTAGTATACTTCCTCCAACAACAATTACATATGCTACAAGTCTGAGACATTTGGCAGAGGAACTGTTTTACATCAAAAATATATAAAAATATATAGTAATAAAAAATACAAAACAAATTTACCGGATAGCCTATTATCTACATGCAATAATGAGCTTCACAGAGGGTGTTATCAGAGAAATAATGTCTTTCTGAAGGGGGGTAATGCCCTCTGCCTGTGATGCTGATCCTCACAACTCTCCTGGCAGAAGCTATTTCACCTGATAACACCCACTATATTAGGTGTTATTGCTTGCTTAACAGATCCAGTATGTTTATAACATATCCAAAGTATTCCATTACTTGAGCTACAGCACTTTGGAACTCTTCTGGTGTTGACGTCATACCAAATGTAAGTCAAAGAACCTGTGCCCTTCAAATGGTGCATTAAATGTAAATAGTCTGGAATTTTCTTTGTCTAGCTTCATCTGTCAAACTCTCTCATTTTCCTTGAATACTGTAAAGAACTAAATATTGGTTAATGTTGAAATCATCACTGCAGCTTTAATTAATAGGTAAAAAGTCTTGCTTAGTCCCCTTATCCAGGTTTTGTAAATCAATAAAAATGTGGATTTTTATCTTGCTTCACAAGTGACAATACTGCTCACAATTCTATTAGCTCCAATTGCATCTTAATGTCATCTAAGGTTTCAATATCCAATACATCCTGCTCTATTCTACTCCCGAGAGCTACTGGCACTTCAACTGCAGCATGCATCACTTTTACAGAATCAGGATTTATTTTTTATGTGACATTATTCTGGCAAACTTCTTAAGCATGTAAATAATGCAGGTTATTTTTCTTTATTCTTTATTTCCCATGGACCCTGCCTGATGACTCCTCCACATTTTTACAATTGTACCATTTGTTCTAGTGAGATGGAAATAGTAACCACATATTCCCAGGCTAGGACAGAGCACTACGTTCCACTAGTCCCTGAATAGGAATCCTGAAAATCTACTGTTTCCTGGAAAATGTCCAGTAGAAGTAGACCAGTATTCTTATCATGTGGCTGGCCTGCTCTCTCTCTCTCTCTCTCTCTCTCTTTCTCTCTCTTGAAGCCAACACCCCAAAAATAAGATTCACTGAGGTCTTCAGTTACTATGTCCTGAGAAGAGTTTGTGCCTCTATATGCTTAATCCCCCTCAACTAGACTGTGTGATTGCACTATTAATACAGTAGGCTCGGCAGGATCAAACTCCACTAGGAATCACTCATGTGGTAAGCCAGTAGCCATAGTTACTTTCTTCCCCCCAGGATGGGTGGGTGAGTGAGTCAAGCAGAATGTGTTCATTCCTATCCTACCCAGCCAACTCCACCAGGTGCCTGAGCTGCTAATTGAATTTGTGGCGACCTGTGCTATAGCTGGCTCTTATAATGTAGGAATACAGTTTTGCCATGATTCTGCCTAGTATCTGAGGTGACTTTGTAACTGTTTCTGAGAACATATACTCTCTTCCCTCACACTATATTTTTTGTTTGTTTGCTTTACTATTTCTCAGAAGTCAAGACATCCAAAATATTAGGATAATTTGCATCTTTAAGTGGTATAGTTCAATAAAAGGATCTTACACTTTTTATTTTTTATGCTCCCTCATCAGCACTGTTTTTACTCAACAATGCCACCTGGTGTACATTATAGCTTTCAACCACAGTGCCTTAAAAGTATATACAATATATTGTACTTATGTGTAGTTTAACTTCAAAAAATTGCTTACAAATTTTCAGAACTTTTTACAAATATTCTGACTTTTGCTCCTGTCTCACTGCATTTGATGTATTAATATTGCCATTATCCACCTCATTTTAATGTTTTTATTACACAATATACAATTTCTTTTTTAATACACTTGGCTTTCTTTTTACATATTTTTGAAAAATGTGGTATCTGCATTTCTTTTACACATGTTTTTTACTCTACTTTATTATTGTTTTTCTTTACTATTACAAGCCTCTTATTTTTATATCCATTACTCCTGCAACATACTTAGTTTCAACTATTTTTCTTTTTGCTTGACTCATATTGTGTCTTATATACATTCATTTTCTCTCTTAATTCCTTTATCTATGTACTAATATTACTTGCTGTGTGTGTGTGTGTGTGTGTGTGTGTGTGTGTGTGTGTGTGTGCATGTGCATGATGTGTGTGTGTGTGTGTGTGTGTGTGTGTGTGTGTGTGTGTGAGTGTGTGTATATATGTGTGTGTATATATATATATATATATATATATATATATATATATATATATATAGATAGATAGATATATCCTCAGCTATTGATGAACACTGGCCTGTCATTCTTAATACCCTTCCTACTCTTTCATAATTTCTCATACAACAAATTGTTTGCTTCTTATCAATAAATTATGCAATAGATTTATAATCATTTGGTTAATTCCTCATATCAGTAACAAAAGCATCTAAAGTATATGTAGGATCTGTACCTTTACAAAGTACCATAATATTTAATGATGAATAAATGGCAATCATTTCTAGCCTCATGGTAATTCCTGATCTGTCTTATTATATTTTATCATTCTTTATTAAAAAAAAAAAAAAAAAAAAGTTAAACACTGTCAAGGCTTCTTGACATGAGTGCAGCATAATGTACATTTTCAGTCTTCTTAGCTAATATATTAACAGCGATTTGATTTTTTTAGTAAATTCCTTTAAGTGTGATAATTCTTGGTAGTTGCAGCTATTTGTTTCCACTGAGAATTATAGGTAGTGCCAAACACGCACTTCCTTGAAAGCAAAAAATATTTTTTTGACTTCTTCAGATAAATTTCTCAGTTCAGATCTGAGGTATCTAGATTTGTTAGAACAGTGAACAACTTATACAGAGACACTGAGGTTGTTGTCTAATGTCCCTGAAGTCTTTAATCAAGGACAACACTCCAGAAGAAGATGTAACATATGGCAATGCAGCTTCCCTATAGATACTTCTTTAATATTAAAGCTAGATTCACCATATATGACAGCATCTTGTCTCAAACTTGTTAAATGAAGCAATCATGTAATAACAATGCCAAGCCACTTCAAGTTGGTAAAGCTTTTAGATAATGAGTCCAGTCATACCTTTCAACTTCTTAGCACAAGAAATCTGGACAAAGTTTAAAATTATGGTGGGGACAAAGGCTCAAACACAGAGAAAATTTTAAATATTGCTCTTATAAACTTATGAAGTTGCTGGAGTTAACAGGATTTGGGTTAGCATGCATTTTTCTGAAGGATATGAAGTCTGAAACTCAACTGTATTTCATTATTTAATGACTTCAGTCCTCAGTGATTTGCCAGAAAAGCATAAATTTTACAAGGAGCAAACCAAAAATATGAGGCAAAACTGCAGGCATTCTGAGAAATTCTGGACAGTTGAGAGGTATGAGTCTAATTTGTCACATAACTGAAAAAATATATATCATTACACGATTAGAAATACTTCTGAATCTGGTAGCCTATTGCAGGAAATGAACCCATGTTTGTACACAGCTAATCAGATGGACACGATTGTCAACAATTGCTGACCTACTGCAAGAAGGAGGTTAATACTTTTCATCTACAGGTATCAGCAATGTATTTACTATTACATTTGCTTATGATGAGTGGCACATCTGGAATGATGATGATAATGGTAGATGGCCACAACAGGTGAAAGAGTGTGGTGACCATACACTAACATCACTCAGCCCAAGCCTTCATCATGGAAGGTTCTTTACAGAGCAATCAGCGCATAAACCTTTTAACTGAGAGTGACGTAACCTATGGATCTTTTAGGGGATAGTTAAAATAATAAAACAGAAGACTACAAAGAGAAAAATCACTCAAGAAGTTATGTTCCATGCATTATAAGTAACTGTACAGATCGGTCTCTGAAGTTGTGGCAAAAATCTAGTAGTCATCTAAATAGTTAATTGCCTTCTTGCAGGATATTGTTACTACCTCTTTTTAATTAGATAACCTTGTTGGCCAGCCAAAGATTTTTTGTTTCCATTGGACGTTACCCACTTGATGATTCCACATGCCTTGTTTTAAGCATAATGACATGTATATCTTTCTCTCCTACAGTCTTCTAGTATTTTAGTGTTCAGCTAGTAACATTTTTGTCAAAGCCCATTTAAGTAGGACTATCCATTCAAAGAGATTTCCAATAACATTGAAACATAATTTAGCCGACTGTTTACCACTGCATGAGCTTGGTACAGCAGTGACAGGGCTGCAAAGGTATTCCTCTGCATGGGATTCTAGGGGCCTTATCCCTCATAAACAAAGATAATGGTTAATATAAGTTGACTAGGGTTGCATGGTGACTCAGTCATTAAGATCTCTGCCTCATAACTCCAGGGTCAATGATTTAGTGCTAACCTCTGGTCACTGTCCAAATGGTGCTTGCTTTTTCTCCCTGTGCATGTGTGGGCTTTCTCCATGTAACTGGATTTTCTTACACCTCTTAAAAACTTCCTGGTTACATTAAGTTGTCCATATAGCATTTACCCTTCATCGTTTACCTGCATCTCAGCAGTAGAGGATCCATGATGATCTGTTCACTTACCTAGCTGACTAACGAGTAAATTAAATTAAAAATTCCAGCTGAACAGGGTTCCCTTAACAATCCATCAGTCATACAAACTAGATCCTACTGTTCCAAACCCCCATCTTTACCAACCAACAGAGCCAAGCCAGCTGGATGCACACTTCTCTGTCTGTCTCTTGCATTTTCTCTCATTACACAAATAACATCAAACCCCTATACATAACCAAAAGAATCCTACATTGATGCTTGCCGCATAGTATACATTTACTGAGTGAGATAAAAATCAGACAAAAATCACTGGTCTTTTTAACTACTTACATAACTCACCAATAGCCCTAGGCATTGCACAAAGTAAAAAGATTACAGCTACTTGAACTTACAGAAGTATGATAATTCTGAACAAATATGCTATAATGTGGATGACAAACCATGAGGCAGAAATTCCAGAACACATTCATATAGCCACACAAATATGTAATCATTTTGGTTTAAAACTCCCATCCTTGTTTTCCTTATTGGTTTAGCAGACACCTGCAAAATATTTATCATGCAACAAAAGTGACAGATACTCTCCGTCTTTTTGACTCAACACAATATGCGGAAGTGAAGGACTTCAGAAGTCATGTCTGAAACTCGTTTAAACTTGTCATGATTAGGACAACAACCATATATCTGGTCTGAAAACAGTTATTCTAGGAAATCCATTATGTAACCTCATTAGTTTGTGGTTTAATGCAACCTCTTTTTGGAAAAGTGCACGCTTCTTGCTGTCTCTTCTTATACTTTTGTGCCACATATTTCTTGTCTGAAAATGGATCCACACTCTTTCAAACAGTCTTTACTGAAGCTTTTGACAGATTTTTTATTTTATAACACACAGTCTATCTACATACTAGTCAAATGTAGCTCATAAAATGATATGACTGCAAGTGCAAGATATTGGCACTCTCTCCAACACCCAAATATATACATATATATAAATAAGAAAACTTCATCTACAGCCTGTTAACTATAAACAACTGATGCTGGCCAAAAGCATTTAGCTTCAAAAGTTGGAATACTTAAGTAACATTACAACAAAGGCTTAATAAGCACTTTAATAACAAATGAAATTACATGTATAAGTGTAGTCTTTAGAGATGTGTGGGTGCATAGCTAAGTTTGCTTGGTTACTCCTTAATATACAGAAGTATGTTATGTTCTTAGTAATCATTCATAACAGATCTACTAAATTCAAAATAAGCCACACTTGTTCCACACTGTCTACTAAATTCAAACATACATAAGCCACATTTGTTCCATACTAACATACCTTTCACTCCAAACTCTGTTGTTTGTGATAGGACACCATCCTCTGTTGTATTTAGTGCTCTGTAATACTTTCTACCTGGTCTCCATCCCACATTCCAGCTATAGAACGGGTGCATTATTACTCACTTCCATATAACAAAGGACTGAAGGAAGTAGCTGGAGTCTGGACTGCATAACTGCTCTGTGTCTCATTATTCAGCTCCAATCAACATATAAATCTTACTGAATATGCATTACTTTTATGATGAGCAACAGCAGTACATTTGTTCTGATCGGCTAGTAAACTTCAGAATTATGTAAAATGCACACATCAGGCATAGTGCATACCTACAAAGGTTAATGCTGTAGCTGCCTTTAAAAATGTCAGTGTTAAGTACATTAGTTTGAAGGTAATAATAGTTTTATGTTTTAATATTGTCTCCTAAAGGTGAATGATGCATACTGTATGTGAGGATGGAAGATATGTAAGGGAAGAAACACATAGAAGATATTTCAGAAGGAGCTAAAACAAGTATATAGTTCTTCACCAAAAAGATTAACACACTAAAACTAGGGAAGCCTTACAGGTTATATAAAGTAAAAATATGAGATTGTCAATATAAGAGAAAAAGAAAAAATACAAAGGGTTATCAGCAGTCAGCTGCAAGGTATGACAAGGCATAACATAATTAGACAGACCTCACCGAATGGGTAAGGACAGCTTTTGTTAAAACACTGTTTAATACTTATGTGTATACAGTACTCCCGTCAGACTAGCTGTTTTAAATGCTAATTTTGCAAGAGGTCTCAAAGATACAGCAGTTACTGCAGAGTGTTTTTGGAGTTAATTAATTCAGTCCTTTCTTTCATGTCCATTGCTGTGCTCTCTGTATACACATACAAGAAATAACATTGCCTGTTCTCACTACTAACAGATTGGTATACAGACAACCTTTTCCTTCTTTGAGAACTCAGATTACATTTTATGAGCACTTATGTCTCTTATATATGCTAACTCAGTTGTTTTCTATAGCAACAAAAAGTTATCAAAAGTTCTGCAAAGTGGGCAAAAAGCCAGAAGCAATGTGACAACAAACCACAGAGTTTCAGAAATAGTGCAAAATGTTTACTTTTGGAAGTGAATTTCAACAGAAAAGGGACAGAAAGCTTCAAGCCATTTGTGCACTATACACCCTAGCTGTATTTGTTTTGTTCATAGTTTTGCACTGCTGTACATGACTTCCTACCTCTCAATATACATTAGTTGCCATTCCCACGACTCCAGTCTTTGTTTAACCAACAAATTTTTCTGCACTTGGGGTGGGGACTGGTTACAGGAAAGTACACATCCTCTGCTGGAATAATAAAGACAGATTTTCCTCCTCCACCCTCTCATTGGAGAGAGACTAAACAGCTACAAGTACAGTTTATCTGATTACATACATTAAGCCTTTTTAAACTGGAAGCTACTGCTTTTGCTTAGGCCAGAAGCACACATATTTTATTACTCAGTGAATTAAAGTCATTCTCATGGTGAAAAGCACACCTCCTATTTTGCTGAATTTACTTTGTGTAGCAGATAGTCATATGCTATGATGCTATGAGTTTCTGCACAAAGAGGTGTTGACTACTCCAAAGTTAATGTACTCTCACTATGTCTGTCAAAGGCAAGAGACATATACTGTGTTAAAATACACTTTTCTACACTGCTAATGTTTGGTGCACCACATCAAGGAAAGTAACAGCATCACACTCAACTACTTTGTTATACAATCTTATATATCATTCTGTAGTTTTAGGCATTGTTTTTTTAAACCTCAACTCTTTACAGTATTGATAAATTAGCTGTGTATGTATATGATGATTCTGACAACTATCAAATTGCAAGTTTTCATATGTAAGCTGAGTTTATATCAATATCTCATGCCATTTTAAAGCTGCTGGTCCAGCATCTTTTAATAACAACTTTCACACTCATTCTCAGTTTTTAGAGCTAGCAGTTAATCAAGCACATATACTTCCACAATACTCTGTATCAAATCCAGGTATATTTTTTTAATAAATAAGTGAATCTGGATATTTGTGGCATGGTTTTGCCTTGTCTCAAAACTGCCCTTTGCTGAAAAATTTTGTTAATGTAACAATGTTCAAAAGGAACAGCAGTTGTCATGCAACAGTTCTTGTGAATCATTCCAGTCTAGCTTTTAGGTAAGATTCAGTAAGAGGGTATAGTTTCAGCCAAAGTGCGGACTAATGTACTCAAGGGAAGGAGTGAGAAAACAAGCCAATTTTCCTTCACTTCAGACATTCATTCATTCATTCCTTCAATCATTCATTAACTTGACTATCTTCATCCTTTGAAAATTTGTGGACTCTTCGAAGGAATCAAGTGCAACATCAAGTGCGACTGAACTGGCATTGTTCCATGTCACTTTGAACCTGTTTTAGTTAACAGCAAATGGCATCATGGACTTTTTCTTCTCTTGCTTTTCATTCATTCTAATGCAATGTGCAGGGTACAGAAGAGACCGGGTGTCTCCTTCATGATACTTGCAGTTTACATGATGCTGCTAGGCAGAACCACTTAAAGCTACAAACTTTTAGAATATAAGCCACTTTTATGTATTGCATCTCTTCTTCATCCCTTAGAAGAACAAATGTGCTAAATGATGTCCAGATGGGGAATGTAGAAAACAAAAGCCAGATGAATCTCTTCCAGTCACCTAAGAATGAATCCAAAAAAGATACTGGTTCTGTCAATCATCTTCAAACACATAGTTCATAAGCAGTTTTAGATATACAGTCCATGAGGCCATTAATAAGCCTAGCTTAAATCCGCAAGTGCCTCAAAACACTGTCTTGTGAATTCACTTGCTCAAGGTCACGCAGCAGGCGAAGGCTGAGGGTATCAAACCCTGTACCGTAGGAAGTAGCTCATCAGAAGCTCACAGCCTACCTCCTATCTATTAACTGCCATCAGGGATGACCCTGCAGAAAATAAGAACAGTAATGTGCGCATTGTAACTGCAAAAGTTTTACTACTGCAAACCTTACTAGACCTTATATCCTAGCATGCATAAATTCTGCAGTAGAGTCTCTGTATACGACTGTGCAGCATTTCTTCAAACAGAACATCATCTTGTTATAATGCATTTATGGCTCTGGACAAGACTTAACTTTTTTCCTGCATTCTACTTGTCCTTCTTAGAATCTGGTGCTGTAAGAGGATTACAGCTCATATTGCATTAGGTGGGCAGTCTAATTTCTAGTACCATGAATTCAGAAGACCTTCGCTGCAGACTGTGATGCTTCCCATGGACACATGGGATCCTATATAAGATTAGCAAGTAAACTTTCAAGATTGCAAATTAATTTATTCTTCATTACACAAGTGAACCATTGCATCCGTTCTTAGGTATCAGTTAAATCAGTACTCTCCTCACTTCATTTCTTCGGAGACCTTGACCTTTTTCTTTCAGTCAGACATTTTCGTAACTTACTGGCACTGTTCAAAATCTTTGGAATTCTTACAAATATAGACATACTTATGTTTTACAAAATTTAAAGAACACATCACTCATTAAATTCATTTTCTGTGTATGTGATAATTTGTTATGCAATGTCTAGAATGTGACAAGCTAGACTGTTTAAATGTTAGTTTTAGCATAGTCACCTGAATATTTGCTATCTGATTTTTAGCTATCTAAAGATAACATATAAAGATTTTAATAGGACTGTATAGTTTTAAATTTCATGAATGAAAGAGGGCTTGGTTCTCATGTGACTAGGATGTTATATAAGCTCCATTTCAAATGTGATTGGATTTTTACTGTTTTATCTGAAAAATTTTTGCATTTATTAAAATGGAAGAGCTAAAGGTTAAGGTTTTTACCTTACAGACACAAAGTGCAGGGTTTGATCCTCAAATAAGCTAACAGGCTAGGTTTAAAATGGCCCACAAGGGCAGTTAGCCTACTGCTTAATCCATGAACTTATGAACCAATAAAACCAAATGTTTGAAAAGTGTTTTTTGAGAATGTTTCCAGCTGGAACCCAGAATTGGAGTCTCTGCAGTAACGTGTTTTTCTTTTTATATCATAGAGCCAGACTATGTTAGAGTGAATGGTTTTGAAGGATGGCATGGAAGTTATTGACCTCATGCATTTAGGTATGGAGTTCCAGGCCTTAGCATTATGGTACAATTACAGACAATGCCTACCAGATTTGATAGTTTTGTGGACAGACAGGAGTTTTTGATCACTGGCTTGTAATGAACAATTGAAAATGTAGATGTGTAGAATAGTATTTAGGGCTGGACAAGCATATTGATGCTGAATAATTCTACAGATGGTTAGAAGCTGTGTATATGTTAGTTTATGGGGTAGTTCTAAGCAATTTATGCATTTTAGTGCAACACATGATGAGTACTGAAAGTGATATTTGCTGCAAATTAAGCACCTTTGTTATAACATTATTTCAGTTTTGAGTTTTGTGATGCCTGGAGGTTAATAAGGATGGGATCACCATAAAGAGGTATGGGAGGAGATAATTAGAGGCAAGTGTAATTCCAGTTGCATTTGTGAGAATGTTTTTGGCTTTGTAAGCCATCCCGAGTTTGTGATGAGTTGTTCTTATGCAATGTTGTCTATGCAGATCGAATTTAAAATGATCATCCACTATTACCCCTAATAATTTGCTAGGAGAAGTGACTTCAATAGTTTTATTATTGAGAGAAGACTTAGAATTTTTTTTTTCTCGATTTAAGAATTTGGGGAAAAACTACTAGCTTTTTTGGTTGGGGTTGATCATGAGATCGAAGTTACAATGTCATGTTTCAGTGGCTGTTAAAGATTTCCATGTAGTTTTTTTGGGGTTGTGCCATGTTATCAGATGTGCAAATGAGTGTGGAGTCCTCTGCATTAAGGAGTCCTGTTGTATGGATGTGTGGATGGTGTTGGTGAGAATGTTAAAGAGGAAGGGTCCAAGGATAGAGCCTTGTGGTACACTGGTGATGACTGAGTGGTATGAAGAAAGGGTGGAGTGCAATTTTACTGACTGATACCTACTGGACTGGTAACTTTTGAAATGAGGACATGTGAAGTAGAAGTTTCCTTTCAAAACCTTTAAACAAACATAGAAATAAAGATGAGACTAGTTTGCTGTTTTCTCTAGCTTTATTGACAGTATCTATTAGGTTAGAAGTGCAGTGTTAGTAATATGGGAAGGATGGATACCATGCTGCATGGGGGATAGGAGTTTTTCCTGCAGGAGACAGTTAGAAACTGGTTGAATATATTTTTCAAATGTTTTTAAGAGAGGGGATAATATTGCTATAGGTCTAAAATTAGTAATGTCTGTTAAATTTCCTTCTTTGTGCAGAGGGATAATACGTCACTTTTTCCAGAGAGAGGGAATGTGAGATTCCTGGAATGACCTATTTATGAGGATCGAAATAGGATAGGTAATACTATTGGCTACTATTTTAAGGTACTCACTTGAAAGATAATCAGCTGGGCAGCCACGGTGGTGCAGCGGTTAGTGCTGCCGCCTCACAGCAAGAGGTTCTATGGTTCAATTCTTGGCTGGGGTGCCTTCTTTGCAGAGTCTGCATGTCCTCCCTGTGGTCGTGTGGGTTTCCTCTGGGTGCTTCAGTTTCCTCCCAAAGACATGCTGTAGGTGGATTGGGCACTCTAAATTGGCCCTAGGTGTGAGTGTGTGCATGTGTGTACCTTCTGTGGAAGGTTGGGCACTAGGCTGGCAACTTGATACTGTAAAAACTCCACTGCCAATCATTTTGCAGACCATTGTTCTGCTGTGGTGACCCCTAACCAGGATAAGCCAAAAGGAGATGATGATGATTTTGAAGGTCATCAGCTGAATTAGAACATGGTTTGACTTTGTTTATGAGTAGTTTTACAGAGGATGGGATGTGGGCACAGGTTTGAATGTGAAAGTGAAAGTGGATGTCATGATACTTGGCTGTTGGGCAGGGCTGGTATTAGATGTTGGGCAATCCTTGGTTAAAGATGCTAATACTATCTATGAAATAAGAGTTGAACTGTATTGCGGTTTTGAGTGATGAATTACTGGGAGAGGGGTTAGGGTTGAATTTTGGCCAAGATTCAAGATTTCTTTAATGGTTCTCCAGTATTTTTTTAAAGGCTGCACATACTATTATTTTGAAAATGATTGTAGTATAGTCGGGTCTATATTACAAAGTCGATGTCTGAAAAGAGTGAACGCTCTTATATCAACACCAAATAGGCAAAGCCACAGAATGTCGAATGGCCAGAACAGCAACTTTTTTCCCAGGGAAAAAAATTGCTGGGCCATTGTCAGGACTTTGCCGTTTCCTCCACTGTGGTGTGATCTTGGAGTTTTTTTTTTTTTTGGAGCAGCGATTTTTTTTTTTAAATCACTATTCCATATTTTCGACTTTCTGTGGTTTCACGTATTTTGTGCCGATTTAAGAGCGTTCACTCTTTTCAAACTTTGACTTTGTGATATAGACCCAATAGTCTTTTGTCTTTATTTATTTGCATTTTATTATGATTGTGAAGCATTCTTAAGTTTTCAATATATTTTATTTTTTTTATTTTATTTTATTTTACATTTGTTTACCGGGTTGGTCTGACTGGATACATATCCTTTTTCAGCAGAGACCCGGGGAGAAAAGCTCCACATTCACAAAGAAACAAAAAATACATAGAGTAACATCAAAAACATTCAAAATACAGAGAGACTCATTGCAATAACATTCTATTAAGTTGCACAGTTATAATTTTGATGTAATATAATATAATATATTGTGGTGTTTTACATTTTTGCCATTCTTTCCTTGACTTTTCTCTATCATGCTTTAGTATTCTACTCTTTTTGAATAGCTATATTGCATTTTTTTGTTTTAAGTCTCTTCATTTTAGGAGGTGCAGTTTTATTAAATTTGTTTACAGCATCATCTAAGGGTAGTATTTTTAGGAATTCCCAATTAATAGATGATAGGGTAGAAATGAACATTTCTGGGTTAAACTTGGAAAAAGATTGCATGTTATTTTTGAACATTCTGTTTAAGTGGATGTGTGATATGTCTGATTGTATAGACTGGGAGATGATCACTGAGAAAGACTGACATTTCACCTGGTGTATTTGCTATACTCTGATTCTAAGATCCACAGAGAAATTGATGTCTTACTATAGTGTGTGAAGCTATTAATTAGTTGTGTGAAGCCATATAAGTTCATCAAGAAAAACGTACAATCCTGTGTGAAGCTATGGAACCGATATAATCAATACCTTCCAAAAAAATGAAATAACACAATCCAAAAAGAACTTCAATGTATAAAGTTTAGCACTTTTGTCTTTTATTTAAGACTTCATCAGAATATATAACTTCATGCTAGATGGCGGGGAGTTAGAGTTTATGTCCAACCAATCGACATTCATATCACCTAGTAGTATTTTTTTCTTGTAGTTATGGATATCCAGTACAGAATATCTTCCAGTACAGTTGCATTATCAACAGAAGGGGATGTAAAGGATAGTAATACATATTTGTTTATACTTGTTTATTTTCAGGAAGGTAATAAAAAGCTCTGCTAAACTAATTTGTTGTAAGGTGAAATCTGGTAGTTGTTGGGAAATATTAAAGCAATACTACCAGCTTTCTCCTTTATATGGTCATTATGGATGGTATCATAGACTGGAAATGTAATTTCAGAGCTGTTTATGCGGAACCACTACTAAATCCCGAAAACCCAAACTACCGATGCCCAAAATCCTGAGATCAAATACCCAAAACACTAAAATACCGAAACATCAAAACCGCGAAATTCAAACTATCGAAATCTACACTCAACATACACCATGCACATATACATACACACACCATCCCCCAGAACACAAACACACAAACCTATACTACGCCACCCACAGCCCCCCTACTTAAATATTCTAACTCCAGGGTTGCACTACATGCACAAACACACAAAACATCACCACACACCTACATTCCCTTCGCACACACACATCACAGTCACAGCACATACTTACACACTAAACCCTAACCAACACATTTAAACATAGATACTTACCTGACCTTCCACCATACCACAATACCAGAACCGCGAATGTCAAACTCCCGATGATCGGGATTTTAAAATTTGTGCTTCTGGTCTTTCGGTAATTAGGGGTTTCAAATAACCAAAAAATAAGGCACTAGAGGGTTCACCAATTAGCAAATCAACTTTAATGAACAAACCAAAAACCACAAAATGCCTTAAACTGGACGACATAGTTTTCATCAGCAACTTCATCAGCTGCTGATGAAGTTGCTGACGAAAATGCTGTGGTCCAATTTAAGGCATTTTGTTGTTTTTCGTGTGTTCATTAAAGTTGGTTTGCTACCTGGTGAACCCTCCAGTGCCTTATTTTCTGGTATTTATTTGTATTTGGGCACTTTTTCCATTCTTTTGGTTTATTAATTAGGGGTTTCAGCTATATAGCCTTGAAAGTTTGAAATTCGGTATTTCAAACTTTCGAGATTATGTAGTGATCCCGTTTATGCTGAGCATAAGCCAAGTTTCAGTTACAGTTATTAGGCTTGTATTGTATAATCCAGGCATATAGTTCAGCAGTTTTATTTCTTGTGCTTCTAACATTTATGGCAGCAAAAATTAGATTGCCAAGGTTAGGGATTAACTGTTGTAAGGTTAGAATATCAAGTGTGACAGAATTGTTTTGATGTTTGTTGAGATAGATGGGACCAGGATTAGGGTGAATGTCTCTTCCTAGAAGATTTTTAGTATATTGGGGAATTATTGCTACTTGTTTTAGGTGAGTACTTTTCCTTTTAATTTTGTTTTGATTAGAGTTGAAATGAAGTTACATGGTCTATATATGGATTAAGTGTGAGGGGCATCATTAAATAGGTTTGTTGGCAATGTGTGGAGAGTGTAAGCAGGTGGTTGGGAGAGAGTTGGAGAGATGTTGAGAGGTATTAAAGAGCCATGGTAGGATGAGAGGTGGCCCAGCAGGAGGAGGAGAATAAAGGATAGGCTGAGGAGTAGTGCGATTAAGTAAAGGGATCTGTGTGTTATTGATGGCAGGTAGTAGGGAATTAGGAATCAAGAAGGAAACAGGAATTTGCAGGACAGTAGGGTAGTTAATGGTGGTGGATTCTGAATGCTGGTAGGAAAGAAGTACTTTCTATGAAGAAAAATAGCAAGGTTGTCCTGACATCTTCTCTGGAATGTAAGAAATAGAGGGGTTTAAAGAGTTTGAGGATGTACTTAAAACAGGAAGAAGTGAGGGTTTACCTGGGAAAATAGAAGGAACAATGTAGAATAAATAGGTGCTGTTACGGAGGGGTGTGAGTATGAATGGATATAATGCAAAGCAGTGTGGGAGGGAGAACAATAGTTTGGTATGGCTCTAGAAGATTAAATGGAAATTGTGAATTAGATAAAAAAAACAGGAGTGTTTGTATGATAGAAGTAAGGTTGTTTGTGGGAGGGTTAGGGAACAAAAGTCACAAGTAAAATGTATATGTAGGAAGTATCATAGTAGAGTAAGAGGTGGTGGGTGAGAATTGGGGTGTAGGGTAGTGTAGCAGACTTCCTTCCCTCAGGTCAAATTATAACAGAGAGTAATCAGTTTATAGCCAGTGCAAAGAAATTAAAAAAGAGATACAAAGTAGAACAGGTTTTCTTTCATTTAACTTAATGCCAAAACTTGGCAGCTAGGAAGGCAAAGTAAATGGCTTATGCAGCGTAATCTACTGGTCAAGAGAAAAAAGATGTTGGCCAACTTAATAAGTGGTCCTGAGAGTGCAAAGGCTACTCCTTTGGATGGGGGGTTGCAGCCACTTTCCAGCACAGAGCAGGCACATATTCAACAAGCTGAAGTTAATACACAACACAATTCTTCATGTTAAATTTGCTTATGTTGTACAATGACAGCATTTTCAGTGAAAACCTATTGGAGTTGGGTCCTCTAGCAGTATTGGGTGAGATGTAGTGAACACTGGCTATTGTACAATGACAAAATTCTCTGTGAAAACCTTTTAGGAGTTTAGACTTGTGGCAGAGCTCCTGCAGTATCGGGATAAGATGTAATGACCACAGGTTTATACAATGACAAACTTCTCAGTGAAAACTTTTGGGAGATGGGTAACTGCAACTGCAATGTAACTATGTAACAGTATACTGTTGCCCATATGATAAATAACTTGTATGCAGCACCCCACTTACTTTGCTGCAGATTTACTTTCATAAGCCTTTCTGGAATGCTTTTTGATGTTGCACCCTCTTATTAACTTCTGTCTGTAAAGCCTTCACAGCACTAAACACATGATTGTGTTTAAGGACAGTGATCATAGATATACAGTTCTAAATTGTTAGTGCTCACTTTTCTTTTAGTATTCTTGCACATTGTAGTGAAATGAAATGATCCATAAAACTGATCTACATATAGAAATGGAAACAGCTTAGCTTCCATGCAGGAATGACAATGAAAAACATTCTGAGTTTGTTGACAATGTTTGCAAATGAAGTGCAGACTTTGAATTTCATTCCTTTTGCTGGTGACCAGCAGATGTAAACAAAAGGAGCCTTATTGTCAGTAATTTATGTTAAAGTGCACACAGCAATAGTGAGAACAACAGTGACTTTGTTTCCTGCTACCATGCAATATCAGCATGTTGCAGCTATTTTACAACTGGCGTTGTGGCAGAAATGACACTTTCTTACTGGTTCTGCTGTGTTTTAATTTTCAGTTACTGCATTTGAAATTCAGATAAAGGTGAAATAATTTGAAGAGAAGTGCCTTTAGCATTATTAGTAATTTCCAAGGGTCTTCATGCTTTTAACAAAGTCTTTAGCACATAATACACACTATAAGTGTTTCTTCGCAAACACAGTCCATAGTTTCCTGAAATCATTTGAACAGAAAAGAACAAAAACTATGCATCAGTTTAATCGCCCTTGGCTTACCTCAGTTTTTATTATTACCTCTCTGCCCTCTACATTGTTTTGTGGTGCTTCTATATAAGCTTACATTTAACAATTCTGAGCTGTCAAATGCAGGGACATCAAAATAAATTACATAGGATGCCATCTATTAACTAATCCTCAGAGCCACTATACTGCTGTCTTAGTTATTTCATAAAAAAGTATAATAAACAATAAGAATGCATAAGAAAAAGGTCATATTTAGAGAAAAGTAGTCATAACTCATTAAATGGTTCAGAGTTAAGCAGGGAAAATATTACCAGAATGAATACTAAGCTACGCTACATCCAGAATTTTTTTGCCCAATGTGAACAGCTCCAGCCTGGTACACTTGAGGAATAAGGGTAGTATTAGAACTATTTTAATGAGGGAAATGCTCATCCTCATTCTAAATGAGGTAGATGGAACTGGGGTGTTTTCACCCAATTTTGCAAATACATTTAAATGTACTGAATCTTTTATTGTTAATTTCTCTGCTTGCAATCTAAGCTCTAGTGAATGCAGTGTTTTGAATTTGGGTTTAACATTTGTAACTACTGTAATTCCACACTTACATGTGTTTTAGAAAATGATGTTTCTGAAGATGAAAGTTTTATTTCCTGTGTTTCTGAATTTGATAATTTAAATGCTTAGTGTTTGTTGGACACTCAAGCCATTCAGTGTAAATGTTGTTTCATTCCACCTTATGTAAATGAGACTATTAAAATTTTTCTTCGATGTTTAATTTTTAAGTTCAACAGTTATATTATGTATTTAATAAGGCTAGCTATAATATTGTATACAATTTGACGAAACCAGAATGGGACTCTCTTAGTTTAAGCAAAAGAAGGGACATTGTTATAAGCCCTCAGATAAAGGCAACAAAATTGTAATATTACAACATACACAATATATTGTCATGTGTAATGAACATCTAAGTAATGATGTGATTTATGAGAAATGTGGCATTAATATTTATAATGATGCCATTGCTCAACATAAAGTGTTATCACAGAAAGGTTTTAGGTTAGGATATTTAACTAAAGAAGACATTGATAAAAAGTTTGGTGTAGAAGGGTGCAACGTTCCTTCTTTTTACTGCTTGCCTAAACTACATAAAAACATGGCTAATCCTCCAGGCCATCCAATTGTTGCAGCCTGTAGATATTTTTTGAATAATATAGGTCTGTTAGTACATAATTATTTGAGACCATTTGTAATGAAGTTAAGATCTGACATTAGAGATTCTTTTGATTTTTTTTAAATAAAATATCAAATGGGACATGGGATAAGGATATGCATTGGCTTACCATGGACATGAAAAGCCTGTATACTAGTATTAAACATGAACATGGTATCAAAGCTTTATCTTACTTTTTAGGAGGCACCCCTTTGTCTCACTATACTGTGAAGCTTACATATTTCTGCTTATTGAAGAATTATTTTGTATTTAATAAGGTATCATATCACCAGTTACAGGGTACAGCTATGGGGGCTTTCTTTACCTTCATGAATGCTAACTTGCTGATGGCTCTTTTTGAATTGGAATATCTGTATAAGCATAAGTTTGTATGTGATCATGTCATAGGTTACTATAGATACATAGATGATTTAATTTTTATATGTAAAGGTGGTAAAAGTAGTATTGAAAGGTTCCATCAGGATTTAAAGAATAATGAATATGGTTTAGGCTTTGATGGTCTACAAAATGGTAAGCAAGTTAATTTTTTGGACTTGGTTTTGAAAGGTTTGGATAGTGTGGCATTAGAACTACAGTTCATAGGAAATTTATGAATAGTAATCACTTTTTGCATGGGGTAGCTTTCATCCTAACCATCTTTTAGAATCTCTACCTTATGAGGAGTTTCTTCGTATTCAGAGGATTTGCAATAACTGGGATGACTTTGTGGTGGAATGTAAGAAAACGTTTAATATGTTTATTAATAGAGGCTATGAATATAATGCAGTTAAAAAAAGCTTTACAATGGGTAGTTTCACAGAGAATTGGCGATGTTTGTTCGGGGGTTTATTCTATGAGTACTCGTACTAAAAGAATAGCTAATAATAGAAATACAAATAGTATGAATGAGAAAGCGTATTTTGTATCTATTTATAATAGTCTTAGTGGTGATATAGGCACAATACAGACAAATTGCTGTGAATCCTTAATGAGAGATGGAGAACTAACTAACTAATATTATTAGTCGCTATCCTTCTATTTCTTATAAGCGTGCTAGGAATTTAAGGGATTTTTTAACCTCTAGTTCTTTTATTCCCCCTGATGATATAATTAATATACATCCCTCTTTATTGATCACATTTCCCTGTGGTGGATGTAGTTCCAGTGTAGTTACACGTTTTGATAAAATAAATGGTTTCCAATTTTTTCTTTCTGGCAGATTTTCTTGTGCTACTGAGGGCATTGTTTATGCCTTGAGATGCCCCTTTGTATTATATAGGGGAGAGCAAAAGGAAGTTTAGGATAAGACTTCAGGAACACATTAGGGACATAAAAAAAGAATAGAATTGAAAGTAATATTGCTATGCATTTTACGGAGAAACACAACAGTAATTGTTCTTTATTACAGGGCTGTGTCCTTGAACAATTGTTCATACAATTTGGTGAAATGTGTTTTAAAAGAAAAATTGTTGTATAAGGAATCTATTTATATTTTAAAGTTTGATACGCTGTTGCCTTCAGGCTTGAATATGGAAGTTAATTGGAAGCAATTGTTGTGTAATTGAGTATTAATTTATGTGACTATTTAAGCTGTTTTGCATTTGTGTTTGTATTACTCCTGGAAGGCTGTGTGCAGAGGCGCCAGAGTGTTCACTGAGTGCTGTTTTTGTATTACACTTACTACCGTGGCCGGTTGTGGGGTTTCATTTTCTTCCTTGGGTTGTTTTAATAGTATTCACAATCCTGCCTTTTGTTAACATGTAGTGGCTTTCCATAAAAAGCAGCGTTATGCAGATATGTAAATGTAGTCAGCACATCTGAACCATGTCGACAATGGAAACAATGAGGCAGTGTGGTAAACATGCAACCTTACAGAAAAGAATTGTAACATATTTAAAGGAGTACCGCACCCACAGACTCAAAAAACATGTTTAAAACATCATGGCATGATGTTTCCTACATTTTAACAGCACTCTGGGATTATTTACAAGATTTTAAATATTTTTATATGTAATTCCAGACTCTGACCACCTGGAGGCTGGCATATTGACGTGGTTTGGATAAGTCAGGCTGCCATCCAGTATCCCGGAAATCATTGTTTGCCTCAAAAATGTTACATCATGCAGGCCTCCGTTTGCCTAAAGTTCCTGTCATTTCATAGATGTTGCATGTTCATAGGTTCATAGGTTCATACTAGGCTATCTGCCCAAGGGCATTTATAAGCCTAGCCCATAGTTTTGTGGCTTACGCCACCCCTTTAGTTTGGAGAAACTATGCCCATTATTTTGCTGTGCCTCTGTCGAGCAGTGACACTGAGGTAACCCCTGGGGTGTATCTGCGATCTCCCATCCATTGGTCAAGATTCCTCTTGAACAAGGCCAGTGAGGTGCTCTGCATCACATAAACCGGGATTTTGTTCCACAGCATAGGGAGTCTTTGGGTGATGAATCTATCCCTCCAGCACGTCCTATTAATAACTGTGTCGAGGTTTAAGTCTCCCGCCCTTGTGGCTCTGAGGGATCTAGATTTTTTGAGATGAAGCATGTTCATCAAATCTGGGTTTGACATGGCCTTGTATGTCAGGCATAGGTCATCTCTGAGCAAGCGGTAAGCAACTGAATATAACTGGAGTTCTTTCAGTCGGGCAGCATAAGACAGATTTTTGAGACCCTTTATCCTTTTGGTGAGGAACTTTTGTGGCCTCTCCAGCTGCTGCAAGTGTCGGAGTAAAATAGAACAGAGTAAGTAACATTCCCTGCTGCTGGATGACTACTTAAAACAGAAACAGTGCAAATGCCACAGAACACACTCAAAGTGCTGTTTACTGCTGCCTTTTTTTTCTAATTTAGTTTAAATAGCACTAATTTGTGAGACAATGAATTCCAGTCCATTTACTTCTCCCCTCCCCCATAACACTTAGCTTCCCTAGCTGTCAAAGTCCTTAGGGTAATTTGACCTGGTAATTCCATTGATTGGCAGATCTCAGCAGGGTGCTTGACTCATGTAATTTAATCTTTGCTCTAGCATTTCCTTTGTTAGAGGGGACATTTTTTGCTGCACTATAGCCATGGCTTAACTTGACTGCAATCACATCCAGTAAGGTCTTGCACCAAGGAGCTAAAGAATAAAACATTTATACTATTAACCAGTTTAGATCTTTATTAATTTAAGTGTTAAGGTATCACTTCATGCTTCCACCTTGTTAAAAATTGAGATTTACATGTGCAAAGTGTGTTGTTATGCGGTGTTTGCCTTCATATGTTTTTACTCCACTGGTTGTTTTGCAAAAAAAAACCTTTTGCAGTGTCCCTGGATTTGTCTTTGTACATACAAACCACATTGCTATATTTTCCCCTTCCTTTTCTTGTGTCCAGAAGTCACTTATAACAAAGTAAATTTTTATTGATTTTTTTTTAAATAAAGGACATCAAGGTTAACTTACCTTGAATCAGATAATGAATGCCACTGCAAAGAATCACTGTTGAAATATTTGTGCATGGACAAAATCCCTTACTAAATCTATTTGCCAGCCTCCAGTTCAATTGGTGCTATGGCTTTAATATACTGGTGTGTTTGCTCATGCCTTCCAAATATCTCCACCATTACATACCACTTTTGCAGTGTAGTAACCACCTGACATGCCCATACACCTTTAGCCATCAATATGCAGCTACTCCTGTTCATGTAAGTATGTGAATTCATTTTCAGACTTAAGGTGTGGAAGCTGCACTGAATAATTCTAGGTGCTTGTTCAGGTTTCACATGGTGCTTGCTTAAAGCTACTCTCATGTTAAGCCACTATGAATATGTTGCACTGCCACCTCTGATACCAGGGTAATGTTTTAATCTTTCTATTCCCACACTGCACACTAGCAGTATCTGGTGCAAATACAACAGAGAAGTATGCAAGCAATACACCACCTAAGCATCATTTGCCGTGCAGAATGTATAGGTATGCATACCAAATTTCTGTGTTTCCAAACATCTGTGTTACTACACTACTACTGAATAAAATGAACAGCACTCAGGCTGGGGGAAGGACAAGGGAGATATGACATCACAGAATGGGTGGGTCTTATTATTTTAGTTAGAATCAGATGACGGCTGTGGTGATGTCACTTTGAGGGCGGGAACTGATTAAAAAAAAAAAAAAGTACCTGCACTGCCTGGCCTCCATGATGTCAGTAATTGGGCAACTCCAGCAAGCTTTATTCAAACGTGAGAGAATCATTTTGTAAGTAAAACCATCACAGTATGAGATGGTAGGCTTCTGTTACAGAAGTAAGGGGAATTAGAAAAATTGTAAATGCTTTATTGTTGTTGCTTTACAGAGGACAATTTAAATAGGGAGGAAAAGGGCCATGAGGTTGAGGAATACATTAGAGAAACCTGTTGTACTCCTTTAAGGCATAAGCATAAAAGGAAGCGTTACTTCAAGGTTTAGGTGCCTCACACATTGGCGTCATATTCCGAATCATAGAGGTAAATGCAGAATGGCCTCATTCACATACACATAAAGGAACCTAAAACTTACAGATGTGTGACACAACCATGGATTAATGGATATACACAGACCTAAAATGAAGTGAAAATACTTAACTTTATTATTGTTTTTGTGCTTTTGCATGCATGGTCAAACTGCAGAAGGGGTCACTAGAGGAAATGTTTAATTTTGGTGCTTGGGCAGACTTGGACAAAATACTAAAAGTGTCACCGGGGGAAATTTTTAATTTTGATACTTATGCATATTTGGATAATCTACTGAAGGGATTACTAGTGAAATATCTCATTTTGAGATCATTGAAGTGTTTGTGCATACATCGAAAAAGTACCAAACAGATTGCTGAGTAAGAGTAAATGACCTGAGACATACATCACTGGACTATATGTAAAGAGACATAATGCATCTTTCAGAATATGAGTCACAGACAGGTAAGAGCCTTGCATTGAATTGCATTCTACCATCACCAAGGATGATACCATAGTATGAACATAAAATGATTGCTTTTAATAATTGGCTTAGGTTCTAATGTTAATCTGTTGGGATCCAATATTTGTCAGCATGGGAGGATATGGTCAACAGACCATACTGCTTTGCCAAGGATGGGCTGCACCTTCCTCCTGAGGCTTTCAGATATTGGCTAAATCTTTATCCACCCCCTCAAAGTCTTTTTTTAGGCAATTCAAAAAAGACAAAACTATCAACCTAGCGAAAAAGTCTCCAAGCAACCTTAAAGTGTCAATGCTCAGTAATAGGAGCCTAAACAAAAAACTCCACACATGACACAGACTTGGTTTAATGCCATAGAAAGAACTCCAGCAGTGCAAGGCTGCAGTGCCTTCCACACATTTAGACCAACAAGAGCGCAGACTGGGACCAAAGTTGGAGGTGTCTTGATTTATGTTAGCAGCCAACACACCCCCAGTTTGGTTAACTCATTACTGCCAGGTGATACCTGTAGATGTTTCTGCAGTTACACCCTACCATCGATTCTATACATCAAGTATTGCTTGTTCATATTTGCATTAATAATTTCAAAACCATGCCACACACAAAGTATTAAAAAATTTCATCTTAAAGCTTACACACAGCTGCATTCATATTTGACTTCTGTCTAGTGCAGTTAAAGAAATAATTATTGTTCATATAATGTTTATTTTGTACTTTTCCATTATCGGGGCAACTCAACCAAACTTGCAAGTTAGCCGGGCTAACATTCCAACTGCTCATTTAGTTTTTTGTAAATGCTGAGGATTACTGTCTAAAATGCGAGTCATTGGAGTTCTGTGCTACTTACTGCTAAGAAAGCTAAGAAAGTGGATGGCAATGCAAAACCCGATTTTTCACTTGGCTCATCCGTCACAGCAGGTTATAGGGAATCATTAATGCCGGTTTTCACTTCGGATGAAAAGAGTAACTTTTATATTTTTTATGCCCTTCACACACCCCTAACACTGATGTTTTCTTTTTTCAGATTTCGTTAGCAAGGAAGTTGATCTGCTGCAGAACAAGACATTTCTTCACATAAAATATACTATTTTAAAGTTAACATTAGGATGTCTTTTGTCTTTGCAAGATGTAAAGTGCCTTTTTTGTGACCTGCCCCCTCCCCATTTTCAGATCAGAAATTGTTTTGGAGTGACTTGTTTTTTCCAGTGGAAGCAAAACAATCTTGTAAACAATGATGTAAACTTGTGGGAGGTATTATTTGAGGCAAGAGGGAGCAGGACGCTCTGCACAACTAAAATGTTAAAATTTTGACAAAATACAGCACAGCGTGCAGCCATTAAGAAGTATGTGTGTTTCTTATAACATGTACTACTTATTACCATTAACAAGTATGTTGTCAAAACACCCTGTCATGCAGCCATTTAGTCAGTATAATCCACTGTAATGCTCTGCATTTGATTTAGTAGGTATTTTGGGTACATGCTCATAGTTTACTCAGATTATTCTGTATTTTAGGTTCAACAAAACAAAATAAAACACGTGTGCTGCAAAAAAGAGTTGTCGACACATTTAATATATACTGGATATGACACTGTTTATGTGACAAACTGTACTGACACTTGAAGACGTTATCGTAAAACTACATGCGTCAAAGACAAACCAAACTGTCGCATTCATGCACACCCTTAGAAGGTGTGCTCTTAAAAATGAAACTGCTATTTAGGGCTTGGAAGTACAAATGAACCTAAATAAATGAACTTATTCTTTGGGGCATGGTAATACTTTATTTGTGAAAGCATGAAGTACTGACGATTCCTTACATGTATTTTCACGTATTTGGCTGTTTCAGGTAATGCAATCTTATGACTTGCTAACTATTAAAACTTAGAATAGGGTTGCTACCTTTTTAAATGCCAAAAAGTGGGAATTGTTAGGAGAGGACACACCCATGGGTGGGGCAAAGGTTCAAACTTTCCTTCTTTTCCAAAATAAAAGCTTTTAAATCTTTTAGTTCACCTGATAAAATTGGAAGTGTATGTGGTAACCACATCAGCAACAGTTGTAAATGTTGCCCCAATAACGGAAAAGTACTGTTTATTTATATTGTCATAAATGTCATATTTTTCTAAATATCTTGACATCCACGTAGCACAGACAGAACTGCTTAGCCTCACATGAAAGCTTGCAGCAGGATGAACAGAATACTGCTAACAGTACGAGAGTAGCTTCAGTAGTTGCTGAGATACTGCAAATTGTTTACAAAATATTTCTAATTTAGTAGTGATTCTGTTTACTGTGGCTTATAAAATCCAGTTTAAGACCTAGAACCTGAAAAATACTCCCACTATAAAATCAGTTTGTGCTGAAGATTTTGCTATTTAGTCTTCTTTAGTAACCCCTACTGTTCCAGAGATGTGTACACTTGTTTGAAAAGTGAAGGCATAATTTGATTCAATGAAAAAGCTTAGGCTCCACCCATTGGACATTAGGGTACAAAGTTCCAGAGCTCCTTTTGAGGGAAATGAGTTTAACAGGATGATACCATAGAGCTCATCAGTGTGGAAGTCACCATAGATAAAGGCCTTCACCATATTGTGTCTAGGTACAGATCACCATCTATGCCCATAGCATCTCATAACTCTTACTTAAACATACTAGAGGCACTCACCATCCAACCAAGCACCCTTTTTATGGATGACTTTAACTACTCCTCTATAGATAGGTAATATTAGATTGCCTCAAACTCACAGGCACATTTCCTGGACTTTATTAACATAAATACCCTGGAACAGAGAGTGTATGCCCTGACCAAATGATCAGACATACTGGTTCTCGTACTCACCAACATAGGAGAGCACTGCACTCACCCCCCCCCCCCATGTCACATCCTCACTAGTCAGGCTGGATCACAGAACTGTCTCTTTTGAAGTAAAAATCAACTTGGAAAACCCAGCTAAACAGTAAAAGTTATAAAGTAATCTAAGGCAAACTACATCCTACTACTAAGGGCTCCGGAACCATAGGTTGAAGGGAGGTGATCACCCCCCCACTTTAAATAAAATCATGAACTGTGCCCCCACCTCCCAGCTCAAATAGTTTTTTTGTAAACTGAGAGTGATGTGCTTGTCCATTCACAAAACTGACATCAGACTCTTTTCTAAAGAGAAAGTGTTTGTGTGTGTGTGTGTGTGTGTGTGTGTGTGTGTGTGTGTGTGTGTGTGTGTGTCTGTGTGTATCTGTGTGTGTGTGTGTGTGTGTGTGTGTGTGTGTGTGTGTGTGTGTGTGTGTGTGTGTGTGTGTGTCTGTGTGTGTCTGTGTGTGTGTGTGTGTGTGTGTGTGTGTGTGTCTGTGTGTGTCTGTGTGTCTGTGTGTGTGTGTGTGTGTGTGTGTGTGTGTGTGTTTGGTTGTCTGCGAGTGTTTGCGAGAGCATGACTGCGAGTGTTTGTGTGTTTGTGAATGCGTGTGTGCATGAGTGAGTATATATGTGAATGTGCACGATTGCATGGGTATATGCAAGTGCATGCGATTTTGTGTTTGTGTGTGTGTGTGTGTGTGTGTGTGTGTGTGTGTGTGTGTGTGTGTGTGTGTGTGTGCATGTGTGTGTGTGCATGTGTGTGTGTGTGCATGTGTGTGTGAGCGTGCGAGTATGTGGTAGCACACATATGCATGAGTATGTATGTGTATGCATGAGTGCGTAGAGGGTCACAGTTCTAAGGTGTACAGATTCTCACAGAATATCCAGGTTTTTACCTCATATTTTTGGCCTGTTCCTCATAAAATTTGTGGTTTGATGGCAGATCATTGTAGATTAAAGACACTAAATAATGACATACAATTGAGTTTCAGAGTGAATATTTTTCATGATTTGTTTTTCCTGTACATTTACTTCAGCTAAGAGTGGAAGAATCAGGTGATGAAAAGTGAGTATCATTTTAAAGGTAGCTTTGTGCTCTCTGACACCCATGAACTTTGACCACATGTCTCAGAGGCAGAGGATATCAGAGTCCACATCTTTTAATTTGCTGTCCCAAAACATCTTGAGTATTGTACTGAAACTGCTAAGGATATGTGGAAAGTAAAACACTGTACTCGAATGCTTTCGCCACCCCATAATGAGTAGTAGAATCTATGGCTGGGAAGCAGTATTGAGGAAGACTCCAGAAATAAGTACATTTTCTATTATTATTATTATTATTATTATTATTATTATTATTATTATTAAAATTATTATTATTATTATTGTTGTTATTATTATTATGTGTTAACCAAGTTAAACTCTGTCTGTAAGTCTGGTGCTGTTTTAGTTGTGACACAGGAGCAATGTCTTCTAAGTGACTTGCTCAGTCATACATTAAGCAAATGATAGCTGAGAGATTCAAACCCATCAGTATGGGAAGGGGTGGGGCTTTAGCATTCTGTAAAAATATCATTTATTTGACCATATGTCTCAGAGGCAGAGGATGCCCTTTATTAAGGCAACAGTATGAACATTTCTCTTTTTTATTTTGGTTATGACTGTTGCATGATATCCGTGAGTGTTAGCAGACTGGTTCTGTCTGGTGAGTTTTATTTTATAATGCAATATGATTAAATGCATTTCAGTTTCTATATAAGATGTACACGTTTGTTAAGTCTTTCTTTATCTCAGCTACCTGCTCTGGATAGACACACATTTGGGTCTGATGTACACATTATATGCTTGTTTGGTTTTTATCTTTATAAAATCTATCACCACTCTTTACATGTTAATTTTATGCTTGCAACTGTTGCTGTCTTTGTATGAAAATCTGCACTGTTGTTTATTTGTGATTGTCTTTCTTCTCTCTGGTTGTGCCTGTAAATGGTTATATTTGATGAATGTACCACCAGAATAAACAAATGTAAATAAATAAAATAAAGTAAATACCTCTCAATTGTACCTCATTATGAAGAGCGCTCCTCATTTTGAGTCTTAAAAGTACTACGTTCCACACTGTACCACACTGAAAAGGTTTGGAACATGCTCATTGCTAAGAATTTTTTTTAACAAATATTCACATAAGTAAAACCAAATAATACTGAATCATATTAATCCATCAAAAGAACTCAGCTAATAGTGATGCGCTTAGCTTCCTAGTTAAAGTTGCTAGCAAATGTTCCATACAATGTCCTTTTGTTTCACATTGTGAGGAGTAGAGTTCCTCGTTTTGGAGATGGAAGTTTGAAAACAATCACATAGATTTATACCTGCCTTCTGGCTGACATCAATTCTATATTTATTTCCTTGATGTAGTAGAAGCTGGTGCAATGATTTACCGTTTTGTAGCAGTAAGCAACATCAAGCAATACATTTTCAATGAAAACAGGTTATTTACAGTGTAATAATGAAAGCTGTTTGTTGATTCAGGCTACTATTTCAGAATTTTAATTTCAGTATCTAAGCATTCATTCATTCTTTTCTTTGTCAGTCCTAGTTATGTACTCTTTGGAGGAATTTGTCTGACAGCTGTCCTGAGATAAGTTCAGGGGATAGAGTGTATTTGTTTATACTCCCATCTACACCCTACTTAGCAACTGGGGTCCTGTGGATGAGAACTATCCTGAGGTATGGTCAGGGGATAAGGTACATTTCCCAAGTGGTGAAACCTCCACCTCATCAGGGCAGTAGGAATCTGCAGCAAGGCACTGTGAGCCAACTACATAAACAGAAGAGGCGCCATAGTACTTGCGTACTGTAGTCAGTGAGGACTCTTTTCCTTGTTACTACACATTGCTTCTGCTGTAGTAAAAAAAAAAAAAACAGAATCTACACCATAACATGGTAGCATGATGTTGACTCACGAAAGGCCAGAAACACATCCTTTTCATGCAGACCGGCACACGACAGCGAGGTCTCTGATTTGAATGGATATCCGCTACATCCTACATGTGAACATCCTGGGTGGGCTTTACAAAGCACGTATGCTTAGTGTAAGTTACTGCAATGCAATAAATAATTACAAAGCAGCAGTCTCAATAACTCACTAGTTTAAGTGGTTTGTCCATCCCACTCCTTAGCAGAACTCTACTTTCCTGTTTCAGTTGCATTCAGGTATCTACTCCATCTTAGTCTTTCAAAGATTTTTAGTAATCAAGCTATAAACACACCCAAAAGGTGTATGCTGGCATCACAGATTTCAAATAAATTCTTACTAGTAATGTCAAGTGGCTGGAAAATTGACTGCACTAAGTTTAGCAAATTTACAAGGGAATCACCCAATTATTTGAAGGCAACCCACACACACACACACACACACACACACACACACACACACACACACACACACACACACACAAGGATGGCACACAAGCAAAATAAAAACTAACAAATCCAAAAAAATAAGAAATGACAGGACTGAACTGTATTATCTCATTTTAGCAGCTTTCTGGGCTAAGGCATAGCTTTTCTCATCTAATGTCAGAATTGTTCAGATTTTTGAGACCACCTCTGCCCCTCAGATATTACCACAACTGGATAAGATATTTCTAGGAATGATGGATCACAGTAAGCTCTGGGGGTTAGGAATGTCCTTGCAGCTGTTGGGATCCCCTTAGTGGACAAGGGAGAGCTACCTCTGTTGTTGAGAGAATGGGAAGGGATGGTGCCCCTGCTTAAGCAGAATGTTGTGCCCATCCCCGAGGAAGCTATTGCTGCCATTAAAATGTGTTTGCCTTAATTTTCCTGTCTAAAAGAAACAGAAAACTAAATCTATAGCTTCCCCTGCTCCAGTTTCATTGGACAGGAATAATTTATTAAGTCTGGCTCAGGGTCCTGTACAGTCTATTGATCTTTCTTATTAGGTAGTTTCTGGTAAGAGAAAAATATATTGTTCTTTTGGAATGTAATAGAACAGATACATTTTTTCCCTGACTCAACAGCATGCTACCTGAATCTCCCTCTCAATGATTTTCTTTCTCCTAGACTATTTCCTGAATGTGCAAATTTATTCAGTGGGAGAACACAGTCGCCCAGCAGTACTTTCAACTGTTGCAGAAGGAATTTCCAAAACATTCACCCATTTCCCCAGTTCTGTCAGCTCTGGAGGAACCATGTGTCACTGGCTACATTTTTTTCTGATACCCAGCCTGCGACCCCTGAGAAGGGCAAATAGAATGTATAAAGTTGCTCATTGTTTTAAGTTTTTGCATACACTTTCCAAACATGACCCAGCAGTTATAGCTTTAGTTAATCCAGCTGCTGCCAAACATTTTAACTCAAATCCTTCCCCTTCTGACAAGGATGGTAAAACACATTTTATGTTTGAGGGGAAAAGTGCTTGCTTCTGCAACTTTAATTTTTAGAATGGTGAATTTTTGGGCTCATATTTTAAAGTTTATTATGAATAATTATGAAAATACGGGGTATGTTTTATTTACAGTTCCTTCCTGTGAGTAAAAATCTGCTTTGTGTGGTTGGGTTTCTTTTATTTTTCAGGTCGCTACTCATTTAAAATGTGTTTATGAGTGTGAGTATAAATACTACATCCGTTGAGGTTGCCACAGGTACTGTGTTGTGAAGGTTTTGCCTGGCTTCATTCTCAGAACCTCCTAAATGATGTAAAATGAGATTTTAAATTCACTTTTGGTTAGAGATTTTGGTCCCACTGCTGCAAAGCTTAACAAAATATGATGAGAGCATTATGCTGATACAGGGAATCTTACAGATTTTTTTATCCCTCCTTCTCTAAATTTTTCAAGTTTTTTTTCCTCCCTTGTCCAACTGTGGCAGGAAACAGTCAGTCTTAGCAATATGCTGGTGAACAGACATTAAAAAAAAAGAATAAACAGTAGGGAGGTTCCCTAAAAGAAAGCAGGAACTCCCCCAGAACAAAGGACAGTTAAATAAGTCAGAATGACTATGTAAGGGCCTTGTCATCCCTCCCACCCTGGCAGGCTGTTGTCCCTTCCAGAAGTGGGAAGTGGTTCTCTCCTTTGCAGGGAAACATTCCACATCAACCAGACCAAACCCTTCTGTTCCCTCCTGTCCTACAGCACATGCTCTATCAGGGGGAATAAGAGAAATAGTTCTTCTTTCCCAGCGGGGAAGACATTTTCATTTAAGAATGTTTCTGATGCCAAGGAAAGAAAATACCTTTTTTCTTAAACCAGTTTGTGATAGTGCCCAAATTCAATATGCTTTTATAACACAATCTCTTATCCCCTTCTTCCCCTTTTGAGATTTTTTTGGTAACCTTAGATTTAAAAGATGTTATCATCACATTCCTATCCTTTAAAGCTTCAGATTTTTCTTAAAGTTTTATGTGCCTGGATCACAATATGTGTTCTCTGCCTTAGCCTTTGGGTCATCCACTGCCCCAAGAGTATTTACGAAGTGTCTAGCTCCAGTTATAGCACATTGTAGGCTACAGGGTATCCACTTTTTTCTCATACTTAGATGGCTAACTTGCCTCTGCAGACTCTTTTTCAAACTGTCAGGAATATCTGTCTTTGGTGAGAGCTCTCCTATGCAGGCTGGGATTCCAAGTGAAACTCAGTACAAGAGCTTTTCTTCACAGGAGAAAACATAGTTCTGTATTTAGATTTATTCCAGTTTTTTTTCCCCAGATCTCTCTGGTATTGCACATACAGCCACTATGGACTGGGGGTTAACGATATTTTCTGTAGCTGCTGGGGTCTCCTTAGTGGGCAAGGGTGGGAATACTTCAGGGTTCTGAGTCCTATGGCATCTATGATTCTCATGATGCCTCTGGTCAAACTGTACATGAGAAGGATACAAAGGTATCTGAAGACTCTTTCATATCCCTCAACCTCTTAGAGCAAGAGATCTGGACAAAGCTACAAAAAATGGGGGAACAAAGGCCTGAAAATAGAGACTTTTTAATATTGCTCTTAGAAACTTAGAAAGTTGATAGAATAACAGGTTTTACATCAGCATGAATTTTCTGAAGGGTATGAAGTCTGAAACTCAAATGTTTTCTGATTTCAATCTTCAACGATTTGCTAGTGGTTCACCAGAAAAAGATAATTTTATGAGAATCATACCAAAAAATATGAAGCGAAAATTTGGACATTTGAGAGGTATGGCCTTTTTGGTCCCAGCACCAATACCCATTAACTTTTCAGATTTCAATTCTGGGATGTGTGAGAAGAGAAATCACTTGGCGGAGACATTAAATACCTTGAATCCGGGTCTCTCTCTCTCTCCATTCCTGCTCCAAAATAGTCATTTGCTACAGAAACCCTGGACTTGCTTGGAAATCAGTGTTAAGGGGGATGCAATTGCAAAGTCTGGGACAACAATGACAGACACAATAACATGAATGAAAAACAGTTGCTTGCCCTTATCAAGGCACTCAACTCTCTTAATCACCTTTGGGCCCCAGGACTACTTCAAGTTGTTACGAATAATACCACAGTGATGTGGTTCATCATGTAAAATTAAGGTCCACAGGCAGGTAAAGGTCACGCTAAACCACAAAAACAGTATAATTCACAAAAAAAAGATACGTGAACTCCACGGCTGAAGCTAAAACACTTCAATCAAAACAATGCACAAAACGAACTAGAAAAGGTAAGCACTTTCACAGTCATAAGACTGATTTTTCAGACCTACTAAGAAACAACTTTACTCTCTATTTAAACAGTCTTGTTTCACTCCAGGCACCACCTTTATATCAGTTAAGAATCGTATATTAAAAAAAAAAAAATATATATATATATATATATATATATATATATATATAAATCTAACATATTTATTTAAATACCTAAACTATAGTATACAAAGTATTTATACAAAAATACTATAAAGATCTTAAAACTCTGAAACTTATAAACCAAACTACACATAAAAAACTACAAGGAAAAAACATTAAAAACATTAGTGGTTGAACTTTCAATAAAGGTTTTAGAGATACCCGCTCATTAATACCAGGGAACCTATCAGCATGAAGACGTACAATCCAATCCTGTTCCCTCACCTCTGTAAAATTCTTAAAATCTCCTCCTCTAATATTCAAAGTTAAACCCTCAAGCACTAAGAACTTAAAACTATGACACTGACCGAAATCCAAAACATGTTGTGCTATTGCATTACTAGTTTTCTTATTGTTAATAAGTTTCATAGGATATAGCAGAATTTCATCTACTTCCTACATTCTATCAGAACAACATTGTGTGGCAGACAAACCGGTCAGAACAAAAGCAGACCCTCATAAATGGAAACTGTATCTGGGGTCTTTCAAGATCTGATCCAGCTGTGGGGAGTTTGTCAAGTAGGTCTTTTTGCCTTCTCAGTGAACGATCAGATGGCAAAATTCTGCTCCAGGACTTCATGCAAGAAGGTGTCAAAGACTGATGCCTTTTCCTTTCCTTGAACAGTAATATTCCTTTATGCTTTTTCAAGCTTTCCATTGGTATTCAAGGTAATTCTGTAGATTCAGAAGGAATCCCTCAAGATCACTGTGGTGACTCTCTTCAGGCCCAGGCAACAGTGGTTCTCCCTTCTTTTGGTATTGGCCAGGGGCAATTTCCACAAGTTTCCTCATAGACTGGATCAAGTCACACAAGAAGAGAGACAAAAGAGGCAATTGGGAACCTATATTTAAGTGTGATGAGTTGGCAGACTTTAAAAATTCTACGCAGACTACTCTATCAGAAATACTCGGTGAGCAAATTCATGTAACTAAGGAAATTAATTTTTTTTGAGCTGTGATACAGAATCAGAATTCTCTAGACATAGTAAGGCCTTGCAGAGTTTAATTCAAGTGGCTTCCAAAAAAGCAATTACTAGAAAATGGAAATCAAAGTCTAAACCAACTATTAGAAAAGGCTAGGAGCAAATTACACAGAAAAAAATGGGAATTGTGGGAACAATATATGCAGAATAATGATGTATAAGAGGAATGAGGTTTAATGAAAGGCAGGAATTGAATGAACTTTCTAATGTTTGACTGACAATGACTGGCTAAATTATGAGTTTGCAACTAAAAATATGTCAATATGGTTTGGTTTCATTTGTATAAATGCATGATTGTCTATGTCATATGTGATAATTTAATAAAGATTTTTCTTGTTAAAAAAAAAAAAATCAGGTATATTTTATACATCCCAACCCCCAAACAACTTTAACTGAATGCCTGGATCATAGCCACCTGTTTACTGAGTATGTGCAGGTATGCCTCTCGGGTCTATATTGAATCAACAAATACTTAAAAAAGCAAACGCTGATTCATCGATCCTATTTAAGTGAAAGCTTACAATCCCGAACACTCGGAACAGTGATTTTTTTCCCAGGGAAAAAAATCACTGTCCCACAAAAAAAGAAGCCCCCACACCCCCGATGTGGGGGGCTGTGTCCCCCAGACCCCCTCTACTTAAATATACCAACTGCGAGATCACACCACAGTGGAGGAAATGGCAAACTCCCAAAACCGGCCCAGCGATTTTTTTACCTGGGAAAAAAAATCACTGTTCCGGGTGTTCAGGATTGTAAGCTTTCGCTTACATAGTCGATGAATTAGCGTTCAGTGTTTTAAGCATTCGCTGATTCAATACAGACCCTGCCTCTCAACTGTACAGATTTTTGTAGAATGTCCAGAATATTGCCTCTTATTTTTGGTCTGTTTCCTCATAAAATTTTGGTTTTCTGGTGAATCACTGGCAAATCATTGAGAAGTAAAGTCAGAAAATAAAGACAGACATTTGAGATTCAGACTTTCTACCTTTCAGTAAATTCTTGCTAATGCAAAACCTGTTATTCCATTAACATTCTAACTTTATAAAAGCATTATTTAAAAATTATCCCTATTTTGAGCCTTTGTCCACCCATTATTTATGGCTTTGCCCAGATTTCCTGCTCTAAGAGGTTGAGAGGTATGTTTGCAGGATGTACTAATGGAAGCAAGAAAGCCCAATACTAGAAAATCATTTATTAGCAAATGGAAAATTGTTGCTAGCTGGTGCCAAAAACATAACCAGATCCCATTCAAAGTAGTGTTCTTTTGTTTTACAGTATTTGTGAAACTTACTTTCCTATCGCCTCTTTTACTCCTCTATAAAGGGTTCATATTTTTGCCAATTCAGTCTGTCTGTCCATGGATCCCTCTCTTTCAAGGCATTCCAATGTCAAAATGTTTTTGAATAGAGTTTTGCATAAGAGAAATCCAAGAAAACCAGTGGCACCTCCTTGGGAACATTAATTTTGTGTTAGAGGAGCTAATGTTGCTCCATTTGAACCAGCTCATCTGGCTGACTTAAGGTTCTTAACACGGGAAACAGTTTTACTGCTTGCTCTGACTTCTGCAAGAAGAGCATCTGAGTTGTAAGCTCTTATGGTGGGTAAACCTTATTTCATTTTTCATAGGACAGGGTTTACTTGAGCACTAAGCCTTCTTTTATGCTTAAAGTAGTATTCAAAGTTACTTAATGCCAAACTATCCATCTTCATGTGTTCTTCCCTAAACGCCAGAATGAGGGAGAAAGGATACTTCATACCTTGGATGTCCACAGACAGTTCAGGTACTATCTTGACATTACAAAATCTTTCAGAAATTCGGATCAGTTGTTTATTGCTTATGAAGGTAAGGAGAGGGGACATCCTATGTTAAAGCAGACTATTTCCAAATGGATATCTCAGGCTATTACCTTTTGTTACTCCCACTGCAACAAAACTATTCCAGGCTGGGTCAAGTCATACTTTACCAGGGTTTTGGCTTCCTATATGGCTTTTTGGAAAGGGGTGAATTCTAGCAGTATTCTAGAAGTAGAAACTTGGTTGTCTGTACATATTTTTACAAAGCACAGCAAGCCTGATTCCTTCTCCAGGTCTAGGACAAGTTTTGTTAGGACCATTCTCCAGGGGATCCTGGACCCTTCTTCTTCCACCTCCCAGTTGTTCTAAGCTACTGTAATTTACCCATACAGCTCGGGCTACTGCAGCATTGGTCAATATGAAGAAGATAATACAATTCTGTAAATACATTTACCATAGCAGTAGATGTTCAAATGATCAGTACGGCAGTAGCTGCTCCCTCCCTGCACCCCCCTTGTTTTTTGGTGTGTTTATATGCCAGTGTGTGTGCATTTTTTTAATTTTTGTTATTCCTAGCAATGTCTTCTCAGGGCTAAGCCTCTATCTGTCATTTGGCATGAAAACTCTGATGGTTTTGGCACCCAAACCTGTCTTTTTAGCTAGTTCAGCTCAAGCTAATGGTTTAGGTGCCTGGAAGGTACCCTGAAACTTTGCAGGATATAACATGTATATATTAGGCTATTACAATAGGGGTCATTTGGACATCTACTATTGTAGTAAGTTTACCTAAACAACTATACTTTTCGACAACCCAAAATGTGTACATGTAAAACTGTATTTTATTTCAATATTATTTTTTACAGTTGAAGTACTAGTGGGACTGAAAAGTCATAATGTAGATTTAATTAGCAAAGTCTGTAACTGTGTATATAACTGTGTTTTTTAATGAAACTCAGAAACCAGCATGTATTGTCCCCAACACTCTAGGACATAGCAGAGGAAGCAGAAGCACAGACTCTGGTTTTAGCCTCTGTGACTATAGTGCTGACAGCTCACTGTGTATTTTTTATTCTGAATTTGGAAATGGCCAGTCTGTCTTTACTATGTTCACTTATACAATATAAAGTGTACACTAGGGTGTATGGACTATGGCTAGAAACAGACAGATGTCATAATGTCCATGCCATATAGCTATTACAATTGCTGCTCACCGCTATGAAGTTTAAGACTTGGAATGCCCAAATATCACAAAGAAGCCAGAGTTTAATGTTGTCTATTAAAACTTCTGTCCTCCTTTCATTTATTCATTCTGGTTTTAGCACACAGGCCATCTTTGTGAATAGTATACTCAAAGGCCATGCATTCAGGTAATGGTATAGGTCCCATTCACACTTGGAATGGGGTGATGAAAGGCAGCAGTTTCATTTATTATTTTAATATGAAACTTTAGTGGAATTACTATTCTTAATACAATTATAGTTAGCCATATATGCAGCTATTCAACATGTGTCATGCATGTGCATCTTTTATCACAGTTAGCAATAGAAAAAAGTAAAAATGCCATTTTCAGGTCACTACATGCCCCTCTGGACCTCCACCCACCAAGCCTTCAGCATTTTCCGGCACCTCTGTCTATTACATGACAGTTTGTCAAAATTCAAGGCTCCCCCTTGTAGGCTAAGGACAATCACAAGGCCTTCTTTAGCTATGTCTGCAACCTTAAATGTAACATGCAGCAGTGTGCTGAACTGGTGGTGAATGGTAAACTAAACAGAGAAACTCCAGACCCTGATCAGATCAACTAAAGCCAGATATGAGGTAAATGTAAACACTCAAGTAAAGGACAGCAGCAAAACCTTCTATAATTATGTTATAAATCTCAGAAGCAATACCCAAAATTGTGCAGAGCTAACAGTAAATTATACTGCAAACACAGACTCTGAGGACATGGCTAATCTAGTAGGCGACAAATTTAAATCATAGACCACCCACTCGCCATTATTACCAGATCACATACCTTTGTCTATAACTCTCCCTCAAATCATCAAAGAACAAGTTCTCAGGGTGATATCTAAGGCCAAGAACACTAAATCCATGGGGCCGCATAACATACCAGGCTGCCTACTAGTCAGCCTAAAGCATGACTTGCCTGATTCTCCACAAAAGGCATTCAGTATCAGCCTCAAAACAGGGTTCATGTTGGATTAATATAGACCAGCAACAGTCATTCACTTGCACAAAGGCAGTGTTCCAACAGACCTCGATAATTAGAGACTCATAAGCCTGACCACTCTCTTCTGTAAGCTTATGGAAAGGATCATTATGGAATTAATAAATAAGAATACATGTAACCTACATACTCTCAACCTAACCTAGTTTAAATTTTTCAAGGGCAGACCCTGCCTACTTAACCTGCCCAACTTTTTCAAAAAGTTACTGAAGCAATGGGCAAAGACAAAACAGTGCACACTACATATCTAAACTTTGCAAAGGCATTCTACAGTATTCTACACTCAGAATTTGTAGATAAACTCTCCCAGCTAAATGTCAGTCTCTATGCAACTCACGGGATAGCAAGTTGAGTTACAACTGTTAAGTGTAAAAAAACGACCAAAAACCAAGAAAAAAATCCAAAACAGCCTAGTAGAAGGCAGGAAACACACCAGCAAAGGTTCCACTGTTTAATTCCACCAAGTAAGACACGAACATATAAAAACTGCAGATTAACGCTCTTGACAAAATTGCGTTTTCGTCTCCAATGACAAAGACTTCATCAGATAATGCTAAATTAATAAATTATATGCATTATAAATACTGTTATTTTTCAAAAAGTATCCAATCAGTCGATGTGCATCAAGAAACAGCCAATCTGTTACTGCCTATCATGAATATTAAAAACACATATCATTAAAAATAAATGACCCAAATTTACATATTGTTAATAAAAAATTACACTTTTAAATATAAAATATCCAAGATATATAGAATTGATATTCATATCACAAAATTGATAGAGTGCAGGAAAAAAAATTTTTTCTTTTATATTTGAAAAAAGACTTTTCTATTTAAGATAATGAGACACAAATTCATTGCAAATCATTACTTTTTATGAATGAAAAACACCATCTAGTGGTCGTGAATGCAAATTACAAGTAAAGGTTTTATATTTGTTGTTTATTGTTTTTAAATGTCAGCAGATTTAATTTTGAGTACTGATGTTATTGAAACACTCTCATTTAAGCCTGGTTTTTTTGTAGCATTGAGAAAAATTTGCCACCATAATTCCCTATAGGCTACTCTTTCTTCCCATAAACCTCCCCTTAAATCCTTTTTGACCTGTTCAATAACAAAAAAGTTGAAAACAGCTTCTTCACACTCTTTTGTATGCCTATACAGGGCATTAGTGTCTTTAGCCTTGGAAATCTCATAATAGTGTTCGTATATTCTCCTCCTCAGGGTAATGCTCAGTCTTCCCTATATAGAAGGAATTGCATTTTTACAAATGCTTATGTAAATTACCCTTGGTCTCACAATTATAAAAACCTTTGCTCTTTATTATTATGTTATTCCTACTAGGAATAATTATTTCCGTAGCATTTGACATATATTGGCATTGGTTGCAATGACCACACTTATAACTACCTTTCTTTTCTTGTCCATCTATTCCATAACTTATTCTATTATGCTTTGATTGGGATTCAAAATATTCTTTATACTCCTAGAATTTCTATATACAATTTTTGGCATCAAATTATTGATGCCATTTATATCAGTTAAAGCTAAAAATTTTTTCCATTCATTTCTAAATATTTCACTAACTCGAATGTTGGACACATTGTATTCCATAATTAAAGCTTGTTCAAATCCTGGTTCTTTTTCACTACAAGTTGTTTTATTTTCTACCATTTGGATAATATTGCTTTGTCCCTTTATTGGCTGAAATTTGGTGTTTCTCCCCATTTCCACCTCATTTCTCAACTTCATTATGAAATTGCTTGGGTAGCCCCTTTCTTCAAACATCCTGGTAAGTAAGTTGCATTCTGCCAAAAAATCTTCACTAGCGCTGGTCACAACTTTTTACAACAGTTACAACTGTGATACATTTTTTTTTGTTTTTAACAAATTAGCTTTTTTATAGACTAGAAAATAAAAAGCAAACCAGAACATAGAAAAGTACTAGAAAAGTAGTAGAAAAGCGTGGTGTTGCTCAGAATAGTGGAGTGGATACATTTAATCATTTTGGGTAACAACACTGAGTGCGTGTACACTTAACCCCTCAAAGCATAGTCTCAGAGGTTGGAAATTACTGTGGCCCTAGTGGATTCTGCCATATGTTTTGCTATAGCTCAGTTTTTGGCGCTTTAATGGTTAAACCTACACCACCATTGTATTTATTGTATAAATCTACCCACAGCCTAGGAGTGTTTCTACTTGCATGGTTATGTACTGATTTACTAGATTATTGACATATAGCATGTTGCAGTAACTCCACAGCCAAACCATTGCGATTAAGCAATGAACTCCAGAACAGTAAATGCACTATTCATATATAATTGTACAACATATTTTTAGAACTGATAACATCATAATTGTATTATATTAAGAGTATAAAAGGGAAATGTATTGGTTGTATTTGGAGTGTTTTATAATTAAGAGTCTAGAAGGGAAATGTATTGGCTTTATTTAGAGTGTTTTATAATTAAGAGTCTAGAAGGGAAAGGTACTGACAACAGTGTGTTGTATTAATAAGAGTCTGGATGGGAAAAGCAGTGCCTGTATTAGAGTGTTTTATAATTAAGACTCTAGAAGTGAAAAGTATTGGCTTTATTAGAGTACTTCAGATTAAGAGACTAGATATCAGCTTTATTTGAACTGTATAGTGAACCACTTGATAGCTATATGTTATGCTCCCTAGAGGTATGAGCTTACTAACTGTATTACACAATACCCAAACTCTCTGCCTATTCAATGCTTGTTTACTACCCCACTCCTTTCTACATAGTTACTTTGTTTTTTAACTTTTTCTCCTTAGTAATACAGTCCCAGACATTCATAAAGCAGCCCATGCTCGCAAGGTCCTATCAGCGCTAAATCGCTATCCTTACAAAGACAACTGAATGGAACAGAAATAAGGCACCAACCTGACATAACACAGGAAAACCCTGTATGTTTAAACACCCATCTTCTGCTGCTAAGCTCTTGATTTTGTATTTATACCTGTGGCTCTGCTACATTTATTTAACAAGTTCTTTTTATATGAGCTAGCAATAAGTAACTCTGTTACCTGTTGCTACACCCAGAACGGCAGCTGTTTTGCACTAACATCGTTACAACTGGTATTAGGTTCCTCCCCCCTTACCACCTTCTTGACTAGCATTGTTTTTTTTTTGTTTTTAACAAATTAGCTTTTTTGTAGACTAGAAAATAAAAAGCAAACTAGAACATAGAAAAGTACTCTATAAGTGTACCTTAATTTCCTTACCTGCATACTGTTTCTCAGATTGTTTTTTGAGAACAGGGTTGGGTCTGCTTTTACTGCTACCTCTCTAATTGGCCATTCCCCATGGTAGCCCTCCTACCTGGCTATTAATTCTTCTCCTCCGCTCCCACATCCAGTAGAGGCCTACCAGAGCTTTCTTAAACCCCTCGCGCCATCTTTGAATTGCCAGAACAACTGCAAATACTGTGGTGAGAGCGTCCTCAAAGTAAGAATCTTGTAACTTTATAATTGCTGAGCTTTGTTTTTCCTTTTGCTTATTTAGCATATTTACTAAACTTGTTACACTTTTGCTTTTACCTGCTCTTAGTAGTAATGTGATACTTTAGTTATACTGAACAAATACACATTTGACTAAAGCTTACCATGACCACGTTATGACTGTATAAACTGTTTATTTAGAACATGCTAGCGATACTTTAAAATTACGTGTCTTACTTTCAGTATTTACGATAGCTGATATAAGGAACTATTGTGCAAGACAAACTGCGCGTACTTGCGAAACATGCTTGTACTGTAACATAGGTTAGTGTGGTGTTGCTCAGAATAGTGGATTGGCTATGTTACATTTGTTTCTGCGACTCTTGTTAGTAACCTACAAACATTTCAAGTGCAAAGTCCGTGAAACTAATGTTGCTCAGAATAGTGGATTGGCTATGTTAAACTTGTAAAGTTTCTGCGACTGATGGTAGTAACCTACAAACATTACAAGAGCAAAGTCCGTGAAACTACTGTTGATTAATTGGCTTGTTAGAATTATATAGCTCTTACGGCTAGTATCAACTACCTAGATATACTTTAAAAACAATTTCCGTGAGACTAATGCTGAATAGTTCATGTAACTGATACATTTAATCATTTTGGGTAACAACACTGAGTGCGTGTACACTTAAACCCCTCAAAGCATAGTCTCAGAGGTTGGAAATTACTGCGGCCCTAGTGGATTCTGCCACATGTATGATGCGCACTTTTAATTAATGTTTTGCTATTGCTCTCTTGTGGCGCTTTAACAGTTAAACCTACACCGCCATTGTATTTATTGTATAAAGCTACCCACAGCCTAGGAGTGTTTCTACTTGCATGGTTATGTACTGATTCACTAGATTATTAACATATAGCATGTTGAAGTAACTCCACAGCCAAACCGTTGTGATTAAGCAACGAACTCCAGAACAGTAAACGCACTATACATATAGAATTGTACAACGTATTTTTAGAACTGATAACATCATAATTGTATTATATTAAGAGTATAAAAGGGAAATGTATTGGCTGTATTTGGAGTGTTTTATAATTAAGAGTCTAGAAGGGAAATGTATTGGCTTTAATTAGAGTGTTTTATAATTAAGAGTCTTGAAGAGAAAAGTACTGACAACAGTGTGTTGTATTAATAAGAGTCTGGATGGGAAATGCAGTGCCAGTATTAGAGTGTTTTATAATTAAGACTCTAGAAATGAAAAGTATTGGCTTTATTAGAGTACTTCCGATTAAGAGACTAGAAGGGTAGATATCAGCTTTATTTGAACTGCATAGTGAGCCACTTGATAGCTATATGTTATGCTCCCTAAAGGTATGAGCTTGCTAACTGTATTACACAATACCCAAACTCTCTGCTTATTCAATGCTTGTTTACTACCCCATTCCTTTCTTCATAGTTATTCTGTTTTTTAACTTTTTCTCCTTAGTAACACAGTCCCAGACATTCATAAAGCAGCCTGTGCCCGCAAGGGACTATCAGCGCTAAATTGCTATCCTTACAAAGACAACAGAATGGAACAGAAATAAGGCAGCAACCTGAGATAACACAGGAAAAACCTATATGTTTAAACACCCATCTTCTGCTGTTAAGCTCTTGATTTTATATTTATACCTGTGGCTCGGCTACATTTATTTAACAAGTTCTTTTTATATGAGCTAGCAATAAGTAACTCTGTTACCTGTTGCTACACCCAGAACGGCAGCTGTTTTGCACTAACATCATTACAACTGGTATTAGGTTCCTCCCCTCCTTACCACCCTCTTGACTAGCATTGTTTTTTTTTTGTTTTTAACAAATTAGCTTTTTTGTAGACTAGAAAATAAAAAGCAGACTAGAACATAGAAAAGTACTCTATAAGTGTACCTTAATTTCCTTACCTGCATACTGTTTCTCAGATTGTTTTTTGAGAACAGGGTTGGGTCTGCCCTGCTTGGATCGCTCTGCGGGCTCACTCCGCTCCCCTACCCTACCCCAAATTCCCACCCACCCCAGTGGTCCTACACTTATACCTCACCAACCACTCCCCCCCCCTCTTTCTCATCCTATCACAAACCTCCTCATCACCAGGCCACTCCCCTATCTCTTTCTATCCTAATTGGTACTAATTAACTCTCTTTGCACTTCTTTCTCACCTTTCCCAACTATTGACTACACTAACTACATCCTAAATCTACCTCCTAGACAACCTCCACTTATTTCTTACTTACATTATTTAAACCCTGTTCAATTTCTTGAAACACTCTCTCCTACTTTCTACTTCACCTACTCACACAAATTACTCTCAACTCATATCTACTTAATACTATGGCCCCTACACACAAAACTATTTGCACAAACATACTACTCTTAACTACCACTATAGCCTCTCTTACTATACCATACTCACTCACCTTCTTTGAAAATCTTTCTCTACTGAACAAAACCATAACTTCCAACAAACTTTACCATTTTCTATCATCTACTCCCTTAACCCCAGTAACATAACTTGTACCTCAAACTATATATTTCAAAAATATCACAGAGCAGCCCATGTTACTTACTTCACTACCAAAAAGAATTTTAACAATTTCTACAAGATCCTTACATTTCTACAATATCACCAGCAACACCCCCTCCTAGACAGTGATATTCATCCAAACCCTGGTCCCAATACTCACTACACCAATAATCTTAATAGTTTAACATTACCTATAATTTCTACATTAATTAAACCACCTAACGCCCTCCTGATAGCTCATCTTAACATTAGAAGTATTAACAATAAAATTTCCCACCTGCATGCACTCCTTGATGTGCACTCATTTCATATTCTATGTCTTACAGAGACTTGGCTAAAACTATCTACTCTAGACCAGGAAATGATCCCTCCTGGCTACAATATACTTAGATGTGACCATAAAACCAAAAAAGGTGGAGGTATAGCCATTCTCTATAAATCTTGTTTGTTTGTGTCTTTCGGCTTTTCCCGGTTAGGGGTCACCACAGTGGAACTCCGGTCCACTAATGATTGGCAGTAGAGTTTTACATGCTGGCTTGCCAGGCCTAACGCACAACCTTCAATGAAGAAACGCCCATTCACGCATGTCGCCACACAGAAGACGCTCTAACTGAGAATCGAACGGGCAACGTCTAACTGTGAGGCGACAATGCTACCGCAGCACCACTAATCTCCAAATTTCCCCCTTTAATGTACTTCCTTCATTAGACATCAAATCCGAAATCCTAACTACCAAACTCCAAATCAACAACTCCAAATCTATCTATCTAATCTGCAAGTATCTCTCCCCAGGAAACAATACCAATACTCTTGAAAACTTACTTAGTTATCTCTCTACCCAACTACCCCAGGAGACCATTGTACTGGGTGACTTTAACATCGACTGGTCCACCTGCAATTCCCCTAACCCTACTAACCATATAAATCTCTTTGGATTCTCACAATTAATAACCACTCCTACTAGAATCCACAAACCTAGCAGCATGGAAACGACTCTTGACTGAATCCTTATTAATAGCCACCCTGAAACTTATACTCCAGGAACGCTTCCCGACGACATCAGCGATCATATGCTTACCTACATTATTAGACAAAAAGTCCATATCCCAACTACTCTTAATCTCAAAACCTCCCACTCAAAAACATTATTTAATCCAGACAGCTTCCTAAACGAACTGCAAGCATGTGACTGGTCACCACTGACCCATCTTGATCTTGATGAGGCTGTGACCTACTTTAACACTAACTTTCTTCATATCCTAGATTATCATGCACCTTATCATTCTACTAGAATAAGAACCAAATCTGCCCCATGGCTCACAAAACAAACTAGGCAAAAGATACTCCTCAGAAATAAAATCTGGGCTAAATGGAGATCTACCAAATGTCCATCAGATCACCTCCACTATAAACAGTTAAGAAATGGCACCAAGAAGGATGTTTTTAGAGACAAAAAAGACTTCTACCTTCACCTCCAACAAACCAGTCAACAAACTCCACAAAAATTTTGGTCAGGGATAAACAAACTTCTTCAGCCAGGTCACTCTACTACTCCTGCCCCAGCAGGTTTCAACCATAATAACTCCAACCAGATCCCTGATGCCTTTAATAACTACTTTACAGAAGCCATTCAAACCCTAGCCAATTCTTTACCACCTTTTACTGCTTCCCCACTAAATACCTCCAAGACTTCATCTCCTACCTTTCAAATACAACCGGTACCAACATCTCTCATCTGTAAGCTACTTCAAAAACTGAAACCTTGCACCCCTTCTGCTGACCGTCTCCCATCTGAATAACTACATATTGCCGCAAAATCCATTGACTATCCCATCTCTATCCTTATTAACAGAACTATCTCAGAAGGCAAAATCCCTACCATATGGAAAGTATCCCACATAATCCCACTACATAAAGGTGGATCTTCTATTGAGCTTTCTAACTTTTGTCCTATTGCCCTACTCTCCCCATTAGCTAAGGTAATGGAAAAGTGTATTCACAAATAACTACTTAACCACCTACTTCAAAATAACCTACTAGCAAACTGCCAACATTGCTTCAGACCATTACATAGCACAACGACTGCCCTCTTATCCTTCACTGACTCTGTAAATAAAAATTGTAACAATAACTCTTTTTCCTCTGTACTATTTATTGACCTGTCAAAAGCCTTTGATATGGTTAATGATAACTTACTTCTAGACAAATAAAGGCCCATTCTCTTCATCCACAAGCATTACAATGGTTTAGATCTTATCTGGAAAATAGACAGCAAGCAGTACTTTGGTATAACAATCTGTCTTCATTACTTCCAGTAAATATTGTAGTACCCCAGGGCTCTATCTTAGGTCCCCTTCTTTTTTCCTTATTTATTAACAATCTACACATGAATATACCTCAAGCCACCTGCATTCAATATGCAAATGACTCCACCTTAATCTGTATAGCTAAGAATATAGCATCTCTCCAATCCCTTACCCAAACTGTTTTTCATAATGTTGAAAACTGGTTTCTGCAACAATGCCGCCTCCTAAATCCCAAAAAGCAAAACTACTGCTTTTCACTCCAACTCATAAATCACCTAATCCATTCTTCTCTGTAACCTCCAACAATGCTACCAACATAACCCCAGATACTACAACCCACCTACTAGTTGTAACAATTGATAATCGTCTCAACTATGATGCCCATATCAACTCCACCATAAAGTCTGTTAACAAAAAACTTGGTACCCTCTATAGAATAAAAACCTTCCTTACCCCCTCTGCCATGAAAACTATTGCCCAGACTCACCTCATTTATACCCTTTTATATGTCTCTGCTATATATACTAACCTATCCAAAAACAACCTCTCCACACTTTCCACCTGTTATAATAGCATAGCTACATTCATTACATGCTCCCCCTTTAAAACTCACCACTGCCTCAACCTCAAACAACTTGAATGGCTAGAACTGTAGAACCATATACTCTGTCAACAATTACTTATCACTCCGAAGTTCCTTAACCACCCCAACAACACCCCTATCCTCACTAATCTGATTATACCATATAAAAATCTAGCTACCCTATGTTCTGCTAATAAGCTCCTAGTTTCCTCAATTAAATCTAACAACAAAAGTGGTGACTCACTTTTCTCAAATACAGTAGGTAAAAACTGGAATCAGCTTCCTTCTGAATTATCAACCATTGCTTCTACTTCTATATTTAAAAAACATCTTAAAGAACATCTTAAAACTCATTGGCTTTGTCCATGTGCTAACCCAGACTAATATCTTCTTCCCCTTCCTGCTCTTACCCCTTTCCCTACTCCTCTAACCTATGCCTCCAAATCTAGTTACTACTCTTTTCTTCATAGATAGAGGATAAAACATAAGGGCTTTTCTCTCTTAAATTGGGTTTTACTCATACCTACTATTGCATTTAGTATAATTGTTTTTTAGCATCATTTTTTTAATATAATTTTTATAGTTCTAAGTTTATTATTATAATTCTTCTTTTTACAAATGCTGCCTCTGTATTGTGTTTTTACGTGTATTTTTATATATTGTTAACTTTGCCACTGTTCATGCTTGGAGCTTTTCTCCCTGGGCCTCTACTGAAAATGGACATATATCCAGTTAGACTAGCCCGGTCAACAAATGTAAAATAAATAAATAAATAATAAATAGAATACATAAAGTTAGCATGCATGGCTCTGTCTTCTCCAAATGGCCTTTTCTTAACAATGTCCCCAAGGGTTCAGTACTTGGGCCCCTCCTTCTTGGCATTTACTTGTAAGAGTTTAAATCTATTGTTAAAGGTTTGTGGATGGCTATGTTTGCAGACTACTGTAAAGTTGGTGCCATCTTAAACTTACCAGATGACACCAAGATCTTCCAAGTTATCCTGCCCCAAACAAATAGCTGGTGTCAAAACTAAATATTAAAACTTAACACCAAGAAGTGTATAATATTATCCTTTGGCAAGCATGCCTCGCCTTGTAACTACAACAATGACAACACACCCTTGAAAATTGACCCCATAGTTAGGGATCTGGAAAACTTTGCTGACAGTAAACTGTCCTTTGATCACTATGTATCCACTGATGTAAGGAAGTCCTTTTTTATCACATAGCTTATACCAAAAGGAATCATGTCCAGGTCCAGGATTGTACTCTTTCACTCAGTACGCATTAGGCCAAACATTTTGAATAATACCACTTTCAGTATGTATGTATGTGTCCAAGCACTTTTCACAACTGGAATAACCACAACCATTTTGACTAAAAACATGAATGCCCTAAATCATAAAAACTATGCAGACCATCTTAAAGCTTTGTCTCTTTTCTCAGTACCATACAGGCTAGTAAGTAACAAGCTCTACCTTGCATATAGGGCTTAAACAGGCCCTATTTTGTCAGACATTTTACACATTCATTACATCCAGTAGATTCATAAACACTCATTCAAGAGATCTCAATCTGTTTTGCAAAAATAAATCAAACATGTTGGAGGGATGGTTATGTATCACAAAGAATACCTGTTCTAGGGAACAGTTTTCCACTCCACATAAATTAAACTACTTCTCTTACTCTATTCAGACATAGATTGGATGACGGGATGGGTAACCACAAATTCACCCCTGGTTTAGCAACCTTGTCCCTCATGAATAGGGCAAACATGTAACTGTACCAGCATATCCTTATTCGGACCATCTCCAGGTTACTGATACACAAAATATAAGAATTAGAAACTGCAATGGAAATGTAGTTTTCTTAAGATCCTCATAGATCAATAGTCTAGTGAGTGCCCATGAACCTATGCCAAAAGAGCTACAGATGCCAAACAATAAATAAATAAATAAATAAACAGACAAATAAATACATACATAAATAAAATAAATAAAATAAATAAATAAATAACTGTCAAAAGTACAGTAATGTTTCACTAGCATTTCCAAATGTGCAGCCTGCTTCATAGCTTTTCTGGTACGTAATGCTTCGCAAGTCAGAAAGAGTGTAAAGTACACCTTTATAGAAAGAGTATAAAGTACACCTTTATAGAAAGAGTGTAAAGTACACCTTTATAATTCCTCTTGCACTCATCTGCATTTCCTGAGATGGTAAAACTAAGCTATAACATCATAATCCACTGCTGCTAAACATAATGATACAATCACATCAGTTTGACACCATGCAGGTAAACAGCAGCAGAGACAGATAACACTGCACAAATACATATTTCTTTCTGGATCAGCTAAGAAATTGGTGATGCTTTAAGAACTAACACAGATCTTAACATATAATATGAACTACATTTTGCCTACATTTTATTTCTCATAGTATTTGTCAGTGTCTTCTTGACTGCCCTTAAAGACTCCACAATCCATAGGAATGTTGCACCACCAAAAAGGAAGCTTAATCAGAAAACACTCATTGCAATCACCAGTCTTTTGGTATTTCAAGATCTCATTAATGAGATCATTTATGTAGGCTTTTAAATTATAAAGTACTTCTATACAGATGTGGTCTGAGGCCTGAAATGTTGAAGAATTTAATATGAACAAGACAATAACAAGTCATGTATGCTAACAGTGAGTTATAAGAACAATACATTGGGAAAATAAAAAGTAAGGGTAGTTTCTAATTTAATTTTCACATCCCAGTACTGACTGTTCTAAGGGTAAATGGTATGATAATTCAGAATTATTCACGTAATTGAAACCAGAACAAATCTATGAACTAGCAAGCACTGCCTTACAAATCCCAAAGTAAATATGTATGTGATATGATGATTAATGCATTCTCAGCAGACAAATGTCATAAGAAAAAGGTAGAATGTAATGCTGAAGTCAAGCCAATGAGAGTGGCTCTAATTAGTAGCCACTATTCAGTGAAACAATGAAGATCAGAATGTGGCATTCACACTACCATGGGTAAGTCATATGGTTCAGTGAAAAGTACAGTTTTGTACCTACCATAAATATAGATGTTCGAGTGCTAATACAGCTGCAGTTATCACAGATGGGTTCTCCTGCCGTCAGGCGGGTCCTCGGTCGGCCGAACTCCAAAGTCTTGGTCCGGCATCGGTTGTTGTCGCTTTCTTTCCTGACGTCAGTGTGACAGGGGTATATAAGACACAGCCGATGCCATTTTCTTCAGTTTTTCTTGCCCCAGATGTCAGGTGCCCCCAGAAGGAAGGCAATATATATATATATATATATATATATATATATATATATATATATATATATATATATTATATATATTCATGCAATGCAATATAATCAAAAATCAGTAGTTGCAAGCAAATACACCATAGAAGGATAACCCAATCAGGTTGAAAGTAGAGGAGTTAGCCACTAGGAATGTTCCCAGAGCGGAAGGAGGGAGGAAAACCTGGACTGCAGCTGTATTAGCACTCGAACATCTACATTTATGGTAGGTACAAAACTGTACTATGTTCATCGTGCATACAGCTGCAGTTATCACAGATGGGTAGAATCCCAAAGCTACGCACAGGGTGGTAGGCACTAGGTGGAACTGGGAGGAGCCAGAATGCCCTGCAACACAGTAATGGCAAAGCCTGCTCTAGTTTTGGAATATAAAGGTAGGTGGTAATGTTTGGTGAAGGTATGCACAGAACTCCAAGTGGCTGCCTCCAAAATATCTTTGGTTGGGACTCCTCTGAGGAAGGCTGCAGAGGTAGCTGTGGCCCTTGTGGAGTGGGATCTGATGCCTGCAGGTACAGATTTACCATTAAAGGAGTAACAAAAATGTATGCAGTGACCTATCCACTTTGAAATTGTCTGCTTGGAAATAGGCTTCCCTTGAGCTCCTACAGCATAGGAGACAAAGAGTTGTTCTGACTTCCTGAAAGGCTTTGTTCTGTCCAAATAGTAACGCAGCTGTCTATGGATGTCTAAGGAATGTAGCAGCCTTTCCCCTTTGTTTTGAGGATTGGGATAAAAGGTAGGTAAGTGTATGGCCTGATTTAAAGCTACCCTTGATACTACCTTAGGCATAAATGACGGGTTGGTTCATAGAGAAACCCTGTCCTGATGGAAAATGAGAAAGGGCTGCACAGCCATGAGGGCTTATAGTTCCGAGACCCTACGAGCTGAGGTAATAGCCAGAAGGAAAGCTGTTTTCCAGGACAAATATTGCAAATCTGTTGAGGCAGCTGGTTCAAAGGGAGGCAATGTTAATTTTTCTAGAATGTAATTAAGATCCCAGGCTGGTATTGGTTGTTTCCTTGGAGGTCTTATATTCTTGGCCCCTCTGAGGAACTGCTTTAAGAGTGGGTGAGAGAATAAGGGTGGATCAGTGTTGTATTCTGCAGAAATGGCTGAGGCATGTATTTTAATGGAGGAAAATGAAAGTCCACTGATCAGCAGCTCAGCTAGATACTGTAATATCTGAGGCAAATTCAGTTTCCTAGGATCCTGGCCCTTTTTCTCATTCCAAACGCAATACCGTTTCCATTTTGCGGAGTAAGCTTTTCTAGTAGATGGCCTTCTTGCCTCCAAAATGACATCCTGCACCTCCTTGGAGAGTAGGGTCTGTTGTGGTGTTAAGGAATTTTCCATGCAGTCAGGTTGAGTGTTTTCAGCTGGCTGTGTAGAATTTGGTAGCTGTGCTGAGTCAGGAGAAAAGGCATTAGAGGTAGGGTCCAGGGAGGAGAGTGTGTTAGACTCCTCAGGAGTGGGAACCAGTGTTGTCTTGGCCAGTCTGGTGCAATCAGTATCATCCTTGGTCTGTATGCTCTTGCCTTCAAGAGCACCTTGGGCAGTAGAGGCAAAGGTGGAAAGGCGTAAACTGTCAGTGCTGCCCAACTGAAAGAAAGGGCGTCCACCCTCCAGGCCTTTGGATGAAATGTCCTTGAGCAGAATTTTGTCAATTGATGATTTTCGTGGGAGGCAAAGAGATCTATGTCTGGCCTTCCCCACGCTTGGATTATCTTTGTAAAGACTTGAGGATGCAACTTCCATTCGTGCGGATCTGTCATATTTCTGCTTAGATTATCTGCCAACGTGTTTTCCAAACCTGGCAGGTACAGTGCTTGAAGTTCGATTTGACATTCCAGAGCCAAGTTCCAAAGTGACATGGCCAGCCTGCACAGGGGGTATGAATGTGTTCATCCTTGTTTGTTTATGTACCACATTACTGTGGTGTTGTCTGTTCTTATCAATAACTGTCCTAGATGCAAAAGGTCTTTGAAAGCTGTAATTGCATTTATCACTGCTAGCATCTCCTTTTGATTGATGTGAAGATGCTTTTCCTTTTGGGACCACTTGCCCTGGATGCACCTGTCCGTCATGTGTGCCCCCCCAGGCATAGTCTGAGGTGTCTGTTGTGATGACTTGATTTGCTTGAGGCTTGCAGAATGGTAGACCTGTGTTTGTTTGGCATGCTAGGGCCCACCATAGAAATTCCTTTTGCAAACATGGAATTAGTGGTATTATTGTTTCCAAACTGTGGCTGTGCTGAGACCATAGGTTCTTTAGGTACCATTGAAGTTTCCTCATATGCAACTTTGCATATGGGATTAGAAGATTGCAAGATGCCATGAATCCCAGAGCCTGCAGGATTTTCCTTGCAGTTAGCCTGGTACAATTTGCTAGTGTCTTGAAGTACTGAGTTAGTTGCCCCTGTTTTTCTGGCGTAAGATAGGCCATCTGGGTGTTTGTGTCCAAGTTGGCACCCAGGAAAATTATATTCTGAGATGGTGTTAGCCTGGATTTCTCTTTGTTGACTGTGTATCCCAGGTAATTCAACAACCGTGTTACATAAGCCAGATGTTCCAGAAGTAAGAATTTGCTGTCCGCCTGGATCAGGCAATCATCCAAATAAGGGTAAATTTGTATCCCTTGAAGTCTGCAGTAGGCAATTACTGATGCCAGGCATTTCGTGAATACCCTGGGCGCAGTAGATAAGCCAAAGGGCAATGCAGAGAATTGATAGTGGATTGAACCTGCAAGAAATCTGAGGTATCTTCTGCAGCTTTGTCTGATTGGGACATGCAGATATGCCTCCTTGAGGTCCAATGTTACCAGCCAAGACTCCTTGCCCAGCATGGGAAGAAGCTGCTGTAAGGTGAGCATCTTGAATTTTGGTACGAGTAGAAATGTGTTTAGGATGGATAAGTCCAAAATGGGTCTCCAATCAGTTCCCTTCCTTGGAACCAGGAATAGACTTGAGTAAAAACCTTGACCTTGTTCGTGAGTAGGTACCTCTTGAATAGATTTCATGCCCATGAGCTTTGAAATTTGTATTTGAGCCTCTGCCCTTTGATTGTGTGGCAGGTTCGGCATGCCTCTCATTTTTGGAAGAGTGTGAAAATGAAATCTGTAGCCTCTGTTTATAATGTCCAAGATCCATTTGTCTTTTGTGACAATATGCCAATTTTTTGAAAATAATGCCAGCTTTCCTCCCAAGGGTGCTGCCACCTGAGCCGTGCTTGGCATGCAAAGGGGAAAGTCATTGGGTTTGTTTCCTGTATTGTTGTGCACTGTCTTCACCACCTCTTGGTGCTGGAGATTGCCATTGTCTGCCTCTATATGATCCTTGAGATTGTCCTCTGCCCCTTGTGCGCCTGTATCTACCTCTTTGGGGCTTGTCCGTGGCTGGAAAGGACCAGTTTTTCGAAGGCCAATTTCTGCTAAAACGTGGTGGTTGAACCTGTAGAAAAGCCTTGACTGTTTGCATTGATTTAGCTTTTTCTTCCATTTTTCGTAGAATCTCCTCAGCATTAGTACCAAATAATACATCCTTTTGTAAAGGAGCATCTAATAGTTTAGCTTTAACATGGTCAGGCAAGGTTTGTTCCCTAAGCCAGGCATATCTACGAATGACTGATCCTGTAACAGCAGCTCTACTTGAGGCTTCTAGAGCATCATAGCCACATTGTAAGGTGTGTTTACCCACTTGTTCTGCACTATGCATCATATCCTGCAACTCCTTTAAATCTGGTTGTTCAGGTTGTGACATTTTATTCTTTAATTGTGATAACAGAAACTGCTGATATTTAAGCATATGGAACTGACAATTTAAGGCCCTCATGGCTAAGGTGGCTGACGTATATACCTTTTTTCCCCACCTTTCTAAGGATCTAGACTCCCTCTCGGAAGGTAATGGATTCTTAGCAGTAGAGGCCTTCATTCCCTTGGGGCCTTGAGAAATGGTTTCAGGGTCTGCATTGTGGCTTTTGTAAAGGAATTGGTGTGAGTTAGAAACTCTGTAGTACCTATCAGGCTTTACTGGAGCGGGAGGCAGGGAAACAAGCCTCCGAGTAGACATAATCAAGTATATCCAAGACAGGAGGTATCGCCAGAGGTCTGTGCTGAGGTAGCAAAAGAAATTCCCTAAGCCTTTTCTTGGAATCTGAGAAATCTTGGCCTTCCCAATGGAAGTGTTCCCTCAAGGTATGCAAGGTTTCCCCGAATGAAAAATCCTCTGGGGGGATACAGAAGGAATAGACTGTTCTGCATCAGAATCTTCAAAAGGGGAGTACGAATGCTCCTCCACATCAGAATGTTCTGAAATAATGGAGCCCTGGTCAGAAGAGGGAGAATGTTCCTCCACTCTGGGTCTCTTGTCCGGAGGGGCCTGGGAACCCCTGATAAAAGTAATTAAATCCTCAGCCATTTTGAGCATCTGCTTTTTAGGCATGGGGCCTGGAGATGGGCCCTGTGCAACAGGCCTCTTGGAATGCATGGCTGATTTAGACTTAGTAAAGGCCTTTATGGAAAAGGAAGAAGAAGGTCTGAAGACACCATGGGTGGAAGTGGACCTGTCCACATTAAGTGGCTCAACACTCACAGTGGCTTCGGTAGCTGTAGTCAAGGTGTGGGCCGAGGAACCTGCGGTCTCGGTTACAGATGACACCGCCAGAGAAGGGTCGTCGGTAGTCAGGGGCTGCGTAGGCGCCTCGCTGAGAACCGGACCACATGTAGCCGGTTTTGGCATGGTGTCAGTGGAGACCACGGACCTCGCATGTCGGTCTTTGTCCTTGCGTTTTTTGGACAAAACAGTTGTCGGAGTCTCCGACGACATCTTATAATTAAAAGTTTTACCGAAAAAGTGCTGGGCGAACTCCACCCGATGCTTAATAGTGCGTTTATTGAAAGTAGCACAAAAGCGACAGCCCGAGACGTCGTGGTCTGGGCCTAAGCAAGGTATACAGAGGGAATGGAAATCCTTATGCGGTATTTGCTTCCCACAAGAAATACAATTGTTAACTTTGTCTGACATCGGTCTGAGGCAAGAAAAGTTTCCCCAACGGGGTACTTAGCTTTAAAGAAGACTTCGGTTTCCAAATTTTCGTAATTTCAAGAGCTGGCCGACTGGCACTTGCGAACTGCTTCTGCTTCGGGCACCGCGCGGCAAAAAAGACTGAAGAAAATGGTGTCGGCTGTGTCTTATATACCCCTGTTGCACTGATGTCAGGAAAGAAAGCGACAACAACCGACGCCGGACCAAGACTTTGGAATTCGGCCGACCGAGGACCCGCCAGACGGCAGGAGAACCCATCTGTGATGACTGCAGCTGTATGCACGATGAAAATCAATGCAGAGCAGAATGTGCCATCCACATTATCATGGGTAATTCATATTGTTCAGTGAAACAATGAAGAGCAGAATGTGTCATCCACATTACCATGGGTAAGTCTTATTGTTCAGTGAAACAATGAAGAGCAGAATGTGCCAAACACATTACCATGGGTAAGCCTTTTTGTTCAGTGAAACAATCAAGAGCAGAATGTGTCATCCACATTACCATGGGTAAGTCTTATTGTTCAATGAAACAATGAAGAGTGGAATGTGCCATCCACATTACCATGGGTAAGTCTTATTGTGCAGTGAAACAATCAAGAGCAGAATGTGCCATCCATATTATCATGGGTAAGTCTTATTGTTCAGTGAACAATGAAGAGCAGAATGTGCCATCCACATTACCTTGGGTAACTCTTATTGTTCAGTGAAATAAGGAAAAGTGGAATGTGCCATCCACATTACCATGGGTAATTCTTATTCAGTGAAACAATGAAGAGCATAATGTGTCATCCACATTACCATGGGTAAGTCTTATTGTTCAATGAAACAATGAAGAGTGGAATATGTCATCCACATTACCATGGGTGAGTCTTATTCTTTAGTGAAACAATGAAGATTGGAATGTGTCATCCACATTACCATGGGTGAGTCGTATTCTTTAGTGAAACAATGAAGGGCAGAATGTGTCATCCACATTACCATGGGTAAGTCATATTCTTTAGTGAAACAATGAAGAGTGGAATGCATCATCCACATTGATATTGCAAGTTTTATTGTTCACTGAAACAATGAAGTGAGGAATGTGTCATCCACATTACCATGGGTAAGTCTTATTGTTTAGTGAAACAATGAAAAATGGAATGTGCCATCCACATTACCATGGGTAAGTCTTATTGTTTAGTGAAACAATAAAGAATAGAATGTGCCATCCACATTACCATAGGTAAGTCTTATTGTTTAGTGAAACAATGAAGAGCAGAATGTGTCATCCACATTACCATGAGCAAGTCTTATTGTTTACTGAAACAATGAAGAATGGAACGTGTCATCTACATTAACCATGGGTAAGCCTTATTGTTGGGTGAAACAATGAAGAATGGAATGTGCCATTCACATTACCATGGGTAAGTCTTATTGTTTAATGAAACAATGAAGAGTGGAAATGTGTCACCTACATTACCATAGGTAATTCTTATTGTTCAGTGAAACAATGAAGAGTGAAATGTGCCATCTGCATTACCATGTGTAAGTCTTATTGCTAAGTGAAACAATGAAGATTGCAATGTGCCATCCACATTACCATGGGTAAGTCTTATTTTTCAATGAAACAACAAAGAGTGGAATGTGCCATCCACATTACAATGGGTAAGTCTTATTTTTCAATGAAACAACAAAGAGTGGAATGTGCCATCCACATTACCATGGATAAGTCTTACTCTTTTGCAGTTGGTGTGAATCCTATGTGTTCCTGAACATGGTATTCATTTACTGCTATGACACATCTTGGTCAGGGATAGCTGACAGCAGAATAGCTGCACAACATTTGATGGCTAGTCCATAGAAAAAGAAGACTAATCCTGATGTAATCTATGTAGCAGAAACAATGGCCACACTAACTCTTTCTTAGTTCTGGATAATGTAGGCACAGTTTGTTAATAAGGAGGAAATTGTCATTGTTAACTGCATAAAATCTGTTCTGAGCACTGAGACTCAGGATTATGTGATTCATTAAATATTCTAGGGATTTCTCTAGTACAGGACCATGCAGGATAAGAATATCAGGACAACCAGAGACAAGACAGAAATACAACAACCAAAAAGAAGCACACTGAATGAAGGTTAAACAGTACAGCTGCACAGCACAAATGTTAGAAAATCTACTTTTTTATTCCATATGAGGTACAGTCAAGGCATAATTCTTTCAACTAACAACTTATCGTTTTTTAGTCTAATTTTATTCTTATTGGATAAATGCATGCCCCAACACCTGACTGTAATGGCTGTAATTTCAAATTCAAAAAGCCCTGAAGTGTGATACCTGTTTACAGGTCAGTACTCATAGTGTGTTAGCACATTTTTAGTCTAGTTACCCTTGCATAACCCATTCATACAAAACAGCCTCAAATCTGTACTTACCTCATCCTAATGATGTGTTAAGACTGTGGGATACAGAACCATAGAACCATACATTTCTTATTTTATTATGTATCCGTTTACATAAAAATATGGAATGAAATTTCAAGTCCTATTTTATGTGAGCCCTAAATGAACTGGATACAATTTTGTGTGACAGATATGTGCATGTTTTTTTTTACTGATAGTTAAGCATCACTCATTCTCACATTAAAGTCATGTTAGACAATTTGTACTTCACCCAAGCAAAAGAGAAGTGTTTGACATCTTTTTAGGGTCCTCCTGTATGACTTCATGACTACTGCCATCTGTTAGTCTCTGCTTATTGTTCTGTCCTAAACAGCCATGTAACGAGTCACTAAATATCCAGTTGCTAGACTTTGTATATTTTATACTTTAATAGACATGCAGTGTTCCTTATTTAGACATGATTTGCCTCATAAATGTGATATACTTATTCTGTAACACTACTACACCTGCCCTAAAAATTACTACAAGTAAAACTGGCCAAAGTGCTTATCACTTAGATGCAGAGTCGATTTCTCATATTTTTTAATCAAAATTTAAATTGAAATTTTATATACACAATTGTCTACAGCAGTTTTTTACTGCATACCCTCTGAGCTAGTTTTCTTTATCATCAATTCAGTCTAGTCTTTTATTTAATAGTGCAGTCCATCTCCTAGAATGTGTGTGTGTGTGTGTGTGTGTGTGTGTGTGTGTGTGTGTGTGTGTGTGTGTGTGTGTGTGTGTGTGTGTGTGTGCGAGTGTGTGTGTGTGTGTGGTCTAATTTCCACATTTTAGTGGTACTGGTGCATCAGTAAATTAACAAAATAAGAAAAAAACACCCTCATTTGACTGTAACTACGACAATCAAACACAAGACAGATTTAAACTTCCAGTGGCTCCCACTTGTGTAGTGGTAGTTTTCTTTGCAGCAGCCATAAAACTCTTAGTGAATTATTGTTTCTACAAGCAGGCGCAATGCCCAAAAATGCAGATTATGCAATCAATAAAAGGGCTTGACAAAATCATTTATGTGCTAACTACACACTGACAAAAGTAGTATTCCAGTATTTGGACTGCATATACTGTATAAGGCATTTTATAGGTTTGGAGGTAGTTACTAGCATTTGGTTAACATACTACAGATCACTTAAAAACTATATAATGCGTGATCTTTATTTAACTCTGTAACACAGTGGCTTCCAATGCAGTTTTTGCACATGGTTGAAAAGTGACTACCTGCTGTACTATAAGGTGGAGTTAGGCCCTATTGTCATCTACACTCATTACCACCTGCCCATGGAATCATTTAATTTATTTAAGTGACACAATACAAGCAGAACTGTTAAATCAGTATATTTAACTCCAAGATTTATTTTCTCTTTACTGACCTCTGCATTGCTATGCTACGTGATATTTCACAACTACAACAGCACTAAACAATGTTTTCTGTGTTCAAAAAGTTGACTTTTGTTTAGACAACATTCAAATTAATTTTAGTAACAAACCAGTACATGCCTGTAAACATGCTGATCTATAGTGTTATAGTTACACATTCATCCATCTAATGCTGTCAGGTCACATTAGACTCCTATAGGGATCCCAAGAACAGCCACCGGCATCAACATCCACACAGTTTACTATGCAAGTAGGGAATACAACTCTGCCTTGCATGTCACCATGCCCTTACAAACAATTATACCAGACCTTAAATACTCTGATTCTTTTTTGGGATTATCTGTTTCAAATGATATGTAATAAAGTCCTGCTCCTCAATCTATATGCCAGCACATCTTACTACCTGTGTGCCTTTTGCTAAATTGCTATCAGTCAGCTATACTGTCTAGTAAACTTTCAAATCAGTAAACACAAAACTATCACTCCCAACAAAAAAGAAACATAAAAGATTCATGACATTTGTGTAAGTAAGTTTTAGTCCTTGCCAGACTTGTCTAGTAAGTTTCTCCAGCTAAGCCATGGAGTCATTCATTCCTTAGTCCTACATGGTATTAAAAATTCACATCACCAAATGGGGTCTCCACTTTCCAACAGGGGTTATCTATCAGTAACTTTTTATATCCAAGTAGAGCAAGAATTAGGTTATGGTAGGCTATCACCCACAAATGGATAGTCTGAGTACCTGCCTATCCTAACCTCAGATTGATTGGCAGATAAAGTGGAATGTCTGCTAAATCAGAGCTGCAGAGAAGCCTGCTTCCCTATTCATGGATTTTAACGTAGCTATAAAACAGTGTGGTCCTTGGTGGGCAGTCCCTATTTAAACTCAATAATTGTTGAGGGCATTCTTTTTAGCCACTGCCTGATAGGTCCATATTAGCAGAAGAACTAGACTTCCTCTCCTGTAATGGACATTTTCTATTTCCAGTCAACTCATCCATCACTTGGGCCTGATACTCAGATGGGGTACATCAAGTCTGCAGTCAGGCTGCATCCCCATGAACTACCAAGCCAGCAGATGTAAAAGTAATAACAATATACTAGGCTCACTTTTATTTTTTCTTTGTTGAACAGGTTAGTCCTACAAGGGTAGTGGCCTATTTTTAGGGGAGACTCAAGGTGGTATCTACACTACTAGTGGAAATTTGCCCAGGGTAGCAGTGAACTTCTACTCTTTTCAGTAAATGCTGGAGAATCTTTTACATCCACCTAATCTACCACCAACTCAAGCAGATGGAACCTTGGATTAACATCTCATCTAAAGGGCAACACACTCAGGACAACAGCACTCCACACTCCCTTGATGCTGCACTGCAGTGTTAGCAATCCATTTACCTGGTATAGGAATAAACTCCACAACCTTATACAACAAAATTGAGTGTGCTGCTGATGCACTACTGACACGGCTTGATGTGAGTGTGCTACTGATACATTACTGGCACTGCTTGATGTGAGTGTGCTACTGATACACTATTGACACTGCTTGATGTGAGTGTGCTACTGATGCATTACTGACACTGCTTGATGTGAGTGTGCTACTGATACAGTACTGACACTGCTTGATGTGAGTGTGCTACTGATGCACTACTGACACTGCTTGGTGTGAGTGTGCTACTGATGCAGTACTGACACTGCTTGATGTGAGTGTGCTACTGATGCACTACTGACACTGCTTGATGTGAGTGTGCTACTAATGCACTATTGACACTGCTTGATGTAAGTGTGCTACTGATGCAGTACTGACATTGCTTGATGTGAGTATGCTACTGATGCACTATTGACACTGCTTGATGTGAGTGTGCTACTGATACATTACTGGCACTGCTTGATGTGAAAGTGCTACTGATGTACTATTGACACTGCTTGATGTGAGTGTGCTACTGATGCATTACTGACACTGCTTGATGTGAGTGTGCTACTGATACAGTACTGACACTGCTTGATGTGAGTGTGCTACTGATGCACTACTGACACTGCTTGGTGTGAGTGTGCTACTGATGCAGTACTGACACTGCTTGATGTGAGTGTGCTACTGATGCACTACTGACACTGCTTGATGTGAGTGTGCTACTAATGCACTATTGACACTGCTTGATGTAAGTGTTCTACTGATGCAGTACTGACATTGCTTGATGTGAGTATGCTACTGATGCACTATTGACACTGCTTGATGTGAGTGTGCTACTGATACATTACTGGCACTGCTTGATGTGAAAGTGCTACTGATGTACTATTGACACTGCTTGATGTGAGTGTGCTACTGATGCAGTACTGACACTGCTTGATGTGAGTGTGCTACTGATGCACTATTGACACTGCTTGATGTGAGTGTGCTACTGATGCAGTACTGACACTGCTTGATGTAAGTGTGCTACTGATGCACTACTGACACTGCTTGATGTGTGTGCTACTGATGTACTATTGACACTGCTTGATGTGAGTGTGTTACTGATGCAGTACTGACACTGCTTGATGTGAGTGTGCTACTGATGCACTATTGACACTGCTTGATGTGAGGGTGCTACTGATGCAGTACTGACACTGCTTGATGTGAGTATGCTACTGATGCAATACTGACACTGCCTGATGTGAGTGTGCTACTGATGCAGTTCTGGCACTGCTTGATGTGAGTGTGCTACTGATGTAGAACTGGCACTGCTTGATGTGAGTGTGCTACTGATGCACTATTGACACTGCTTGATGTGAGTGTGCTACTGATACATTACTGGCACTGCTTGATGTGAAAGTGCTACTGATGTACTATTGACACTGCTTGATGTGAGTGTGCTACTGATGCATTACTGACACTGCTTGATGTGAGTGTGCTACTGATACAGTACTGACACTGCTTGATGTGAGTGTGCTACTGATGCACTGCTGACACTGCTTGGTGTGAGTGTGCTACTGATGCAGTACTGACACTGCTTGATGTGAGTGTGCTACTGATGCACTACTGACACTGCTTGATGTGAGTGTGCTACTAATGCACTATTGACACTGCTTGATGTAAGTGTGCTACTGATGCAGTACTGACATTGCTTGATGTGAGTATGCTACTGATGCACTATTGACACTGCTTGATGTGAGTGTGCTACTGATACATTACTGGCACTGCTTGATGTGAAAGTGCTACTGATGTACTATTGACACTGCTTGATGTGAGTGTGCTACTGATGCAGTACTGACACTGCTTGATGTGAGTGTGCTACTGATGCACTATTGACACTGCTTGATGTGAGTGTGCTACTGATGCAGTACTGACACTGCTTGATGTAAGTGTGCTACTGATGCACTACTGACACTGCTTGATGTGTGTGCTACTGATGTACTATTGACACTGCTTGATGTGAGTGTGTTACTGATGCAGTACTGACACTGCTTGATGTGAGTGTGCTACTGATGCACTATTGCCACTGCTTGATGTGAGGGTGCTACTGATGCAGTACTGACACTGCTTGATGTGAGTATGCTACTGATGCAATACTGACACTGCCTGATGTGAGTGTGCTACTGATGCAGTTCTGGCACTGCTTGATGTGAGTGTGCTACTGATGTAGAACTGGCACTGCTTGATGTGAGTGTGCTACTGATGCACTACTGACACTGCTTGATGCGGCGCTGCTTATAGAAAAACAACACATCCTTGCAATCTCCACATCATGAATAAAACTCCATTTTCCCTGAGCAATGCTTATTAGCATCTGATTTCAGATAGTCAAAATATACACAGTGGTGTATGAACAGGTGAAATGGTAACTGGAGTGATGTATTGAGCCTAAAAAAGGTTTCCTTTTACTTCCCATGTAGCAGCTATATAGCAATGCATTTTGTCTTCTCCTGTTAGGGGTGACCAGAGTGGATCATCGGTCCTCAGATTGATTGGCAGTGGAGTTTTTACAGTGTAAAGCTGCCAGCCCAGTGCTCAACCTTTACAGTGACATGCACACATACATGCACCTACCTGCATATCTTTAAAACTCACTCGACTGCAGAGAGGACATGAAGACTCCACATAGAAGGCACTCCAGCTGACAATCTAACAGGAGAACCTCTTGCTGTGAGGCAACAATGTAGCTAGAAGGTATATAATGCGCCAAAATCTGGGAATGTATCATTTATTTTCAGGTAATTAGCAGAACAATAGATAAAATATTTTAATGTCTTACCACCTGCTACTGGAGAGTCCTTCAATAAATTATTGATAGACTCATCTCCATTGCTAACTGAGAAGAACTTTATTCAACTAAGTGACTGTGACATGAACTGGCAGAGCCACTTATATACACAATTACATCACTGCTTACCATTATATAACCTTATTTAGGTTATATCTAGTGCAAGTAAGACAGGTCCGTGGATTACATGGATAAAACCTTGACTGCACACTACCCAATCTGGATCAATTAGTGGACCCAAGCAAAGAAATGGCTGGCTGAAAGTGAGCATCCAGTGTCAATCCCAAAAGGAAAAGTATATCATAAGACTCACTGCTCAAGCTTCAGCCAACAAATGTCTAATGACAGGCCACAAGTTAAATAGGTAAGGTTTACACAGCTTACCATGGTGTGTCTGCACTACATTCAGGGATGAAAGTACATACCAGAGCTTATCTTTATTCTGGACATACATTGCAGGCTACTACTGATTTGACAACAAAGGTAGGGAATGTGGACATCATTAAATAGCTACAGTATGTCAAAAACAAATGATGACTCATAGCCAAAAAGAATTTGGCTGAAGTAAGCAGATCGAGCTCTGTGTGGAAACTTTCTTTTATTAAATATAATGAGAACAGTTTGCCTGTATATAGTAGAGTGCAAGCTGTGCCCATGGCAACTCCACTAACTTGTCTAAAATTTTCTCCCTCAAATATGTAAAATTATTGAGCAACATCACATTCATAAAATCACAAGTGTTGTTGATATCCCTATTGGTCAAAGTACTGAGATGGGAAAGAAAATGCTTGAACCATACCATACCTGCATCATGAGAAATAGATGAAAATAAGTCACATACATCTATTGTTACCAATTACCAGTTAGGGTGAAAAAAATTCCAGTTTAATGTTTCCTAAAAAATCCCCAGAGTCTCTTAGTACATATTTTATGGATGAACAAAATACTTAAATTTTTGTGTCCACAAATTTAACCAGGGTATAAGTTTTTGAACATCCTGCTGCCACTATGGGATGTGTGTGTGTGGGGGGTCATAAATACTTTGGGAATACCAAACATACTACCTATAAAGAGACATGCGACCTTCAAAAATTGTAAGAATCATAACTGACTGCTCCTTCCATTAATAAATGATGTAAATAGGAAGGAATTCTACTATAAGCAATGTTTATTTCATTATTTGATGCTCTATTATATTTTCATTGTTGTTTAACAAACTAAACATCTTACTAGAATCATTTACAGCTTGAATAAGGATAGCTCCCCCACACTTATCAGGTTTCATAGCCCTAATGTCTTTGTCATCTTTTTCAATAAATCACTATCTTCTTGGGACAAATTCCTGCAGTGTAAGTGACTCCTGTTAAAAAACACTTCTTGATGTCATGTGTGCACATTTTTTCAAAATGTCCCGACAAGGGGGATATGGGAGTGGGGGCTATAAGTACTTTTCCTAACCAGTTGTGGACCTGTCTTTTGAATATTAGGTGGATGGGGCTGGTTGGAAAACACTGACTGAGTCTTTCGGCTTTTCCCAGTTAGGGGTCGCCACAGCAGAACTCCGGTCCGCTAATGATTGGCAGTAGATTTTTATGTGCCGAGTTGCCAGCCCTGATGCACAACCTTCAATGAAGGCACGCCCATTGATGCATGTCTCCACACAGAAGACGCTCTAGCTGAGAATCCAACAGGACAACGTCGCTGGTTGGAAAACAAAATGTTGAAATTAAGTTTTCTGATGTACAATTTAAGGTCCAATAACATTTCCTCTAAATCCATCCTTTGGGTAGGTACAATGGTGAAACCTTTGCTGAATAAATTGAAATGCCTAGTGTCTATATCTAAGCTACTATAATTGAAAATGTTATAACCATTATAAATAATAACTGGGGAAATGTTTTCTGAATAGTTCATTTCTGAACATTCAAAGCAAAATGTTACATTACTACTAGGTTCAAACCACTTGTTATTACCTCCGTCTCCACCTTCCTTTGTATTCCTGACGTTGATGCCCAGAATGTTGAGTATAATTTTTATGCTTCCATCCTTTGAGCAATTCTCCTGGATCTCCTTGGGGAGGGAGGGGACTGGGTACAGTGAAGTCCCTTAATAAATCTGGTTCAGAACTTTCAGCATGAAGGTTCTATCATCTACATCACCATCATCCTCTACAACTTCCCTAAATACCTTTGGGGTGGGATATGTTGTATGAGTTTGCTACTCCTTATCATCCCTCTATTTATGTTTTGTAACCTTACGAATGATGACCCATCAGACCTCCAACTCTCTCTCTCTGTCTACTGTAAGCTAAAAAGCACACTGGCTCTGTTAATGCAAATTCTGTCATGAAAGGGAAGGTCCATCTGTTGACGTGAAGTACTGAAGCAGGTGTGCAAGACGGAGAGAATGAAATGGTGGGTTATGGTCTGTGGGACCTGAATTTAAAAGGTTGGGGAAAGAGATATGATTTAAGCAAACTTATCTTGCCTAGTTTGATTAACTATATCCCCTGGAAATCCAGTATTATATGTTATTCTCTTTAGTATTTCCAATAAATATGTTTTAAGACAATTTGTCCTAATGGTGTAAGTGACCATTGTCCTATCGTCTCACCTTAGTCATTAAAAATGCATCAAACAGTTTGTCTCATAGTTAGAAAGTGCACTATTGCTTACACTAAGGGCTCCCGTTTCTACCTAAGCATGGACTCTCTAAGCAGCACTCTTGTCTGCGAAATAAATAAATGATAACACTACTTTACAATATGTCACAGACAGCCTGTTGAGAATTCAGAATTTGCTAAAAAAGGTGAATCTATGGACAGTTCTTTCTCCGAAAACTAAAGCTTTTAAATCCCTCTTAACGTAACTGTCGAAAGCTCAGGATACATACTTTCATTCATATCAATATATTTTCCTGCTTTGTATGCATAAAAAATAAATTGTGATAAAAAAACAGCCACAACTTCCTTCTACAGAACAATACAAACCATACCAGTGAATAACCAAAATTCATATTGGGCTGAGCTAAAGTATATTCAAGGAGAATCAGGCTTGTTAAATGCATCTCTAATTGTGCCTGCTACTAGTACCAACAAATTCAACAAAAGACTATTACTGCCCAGATAGTAACAATACTTTCCATAACTGTACTCACAATGAATCACTCTCAAATTACTCCTGAAATTCGGCTTCAAAGTTCATTCAGTACATTCCAGAACCTTCTGACTGATCTCTCTGACAAATCCCTCAACTCTGAAACAGACAGTCATCTTTACTTTTGGAAGTAAAACATGCTTTAATAACTTAATTAACTATATACTAAATCCAGTCAACCTTTCTGACTTCACACCATTAAATAACTGCCAATATTAGCTAAGATACTTGAAAGGGTAGTTTATAACCAAGTCATTATGAGGCATACTTAACAGCTGTAAGCATTGATTGATAAAGCCAAAGTCAAAGTGAACTTTATTGACATTCAGTCTGCACAACAGTGCAATTGAACAAAATTGCGTTACTTCCAACTCAATGTGCATACAACATATACTGATACTAATATAACAATAACACATATACTAAAGCTAATCCAACAATAACAACAGTAAGACATTTATGCAGTGCAGTAACAAGTACAATGACATGCACCAAGACTATTCCACTTACATGTCTTCGTCAGTACCCAAAATATTGCACAGATAATATGTTTCACAGATCAAAATCAGACAGATTTCAAATTGCACAGAATGCATAACTTGGCATATTGCACAGAATGTTAGCTTGGCATTGTTAATATTGTACATAAGATAATAAAATTATTTAATACACTAAATTTACTATATAATAGAATAGACTTTGTTTTCATAAACTGAAACCATTAAACTCCCCCCATTTTATAGGTATTAAAGTTGCTTTTGATTTCATCAGCCACAATATGCTAGTGTGGCAGTTTGATAATACAGGGCTATTTTCATTCAAGAACAATGAAAGTTTATTTTGAATGTAAACATACCTGTTAAGGCACATTAACATGCAAAGTACAAGGTTTCATATGTAAGGACAGTTCTGTATCCTATTTTCATTAATAATTTACCCACAGACCACACCAGTCTAAATACAATACTTTCTGGTGATAATATTCTTGTTTTTAAGGCCTAAAAAGGACTTTGATTCCACTCAGACCTCATTTTACAGAAGGATTTTACAAAGTAAAACTGGATTTACTCAAACAATTTTACAATAACTATTTCTGTAGCTCAAGAATGTAGACCTGTAACTAATATAGTTTATTTATTTACACATTGTTAGCCATGTTAGTCCCACTAGATCAATGGCTTCTTTTCAGGAGAGACTCAAAGTGGTATTCATACTAGCTAGAAGGAAATTTGGCCAGGGCACTGGCAACGTCTTCTACTCTTTTCAAAAAATATCATGGGATCTTTTACACCTACCTGTACTACCACTAACTCAGGTAGATAGTACTTCAGCTTACTGTCTCATCCGAAAGACAATGCACTTAAGAGTGCAACACCCTGATTACGCTACACTGTAGTGTCAGTAATGGAAAAATTAATCCAACTACCTGGTACATGTCCAGAGATAATTCTGTACCAAAGGTGAGTGTGCTAACTGTTGAGCTTCTGAGGCAAAAGATTGCCAGGCTCTCTCTTTTAGTCATATATTATTATAAAAATAATAAATTAGCTTGCAATAATTCAGATGTGTGTCTGTAGATCTGGCTTCCTCTCTTTGTCTAATATGGAAGAAATCCACAAGATGTTAGCCAACTCAAAACATCTCTACAAATTGTCATGATATTTACATACAAGCCACATAATTTTTCTTCCAAATATAGAATATGTACTCTGTCTGTCTGCCTTACACTTATTTCTCATTTAAAAAACTATGTATAAAGTATATAAATTTGCTACTCATCCACACCAATACAACGTCTTTCAATCTCTGAGCAATGCTACATGTTTTTCAATGACAGAAAATGCAGCATTTTTGTTATCAACTCTTACTTTTTGATTATACAACACTGAATATCCCATTACCAAATTAATGTAAACTACTTAATACATTTTACTATACTTTATAATCTTACAGTAAAGGTCTACATGCCATAAAACTTCTTCCTTTCTTCCTAACCCATATAAGCTTCCTAGAACTATATCCCTCAGTTCATTAAAACCACAATCAATTTTCCATCTTGGAAATCTCAGATAATAATCAATTGAAAGATATATCTTCCTGCAAATGATTTGCCTCAGGTTAAACTCTCTAAATTTGTATTTTGCATGCTATTAACAGCATATTAATTACCTTTCCCTCTATATATTTCAAAATGTCTCCAAAACTGGAATTCTATTTCTTAACTAATCTATTTCCTTGTATTTGTCCATAGTCTTATAATCATGAATATTACCATTTTCATAAATGTCATTGTTTGTTATTGTGAATTATTACATCGGCTGAATATAACCAGTATTATAAATGTAATGGAGTTTTTACGTTCAATTTTATGTCTATTGATTTAAATGTTTTATTTTTATTAAAGTGGTTGTTTTATTTGTCCAAGTGTGTGATATTTGATTCAGCTTGTTCATCACAGCAGGTAGATTGTTTTTGTGGTTTGTCAAGTTCCTGTGTGGTTTTGAGTTTGTTATAAATATAATGTACTCTATAGGTATATCATTTCAATGAACTGTAAACAGTGGGAGTCTACACCAGCTGACTTGGAACTTTAGTTACTGTGTTAACAAACAAATAAAACAATACACAAAAATGCATGAAAGGGATAGTACTAGATGTGGAAAGCAGCAGGATTCATCTAAAATCATCTAAGCAGGGCATAATGAAGGAATGAGGGGCACATTTTTATTTCTGTCATCTAGAATTTCTAATATAGGTCCCTGATAGATGACTGAATACTAAAATTGTCAGCACTCAAAATTTTAAACACAAAATATGGCATGTTCATAAAGTCAACAAATGCTGGTAGCTGGTTTCTGAAATTGCATTAGAACAGGGAAAGGGGTTTTGCCCTTTCCCCACTGTAGTCTGATCACAGATTTGGTATATATAATTAGCATGGGCTGTGAGCTGCAGGGGAGCTTGTCCCCTGAAACAATATGTTTTACACTTTTTATCATTGTTTTAATATTACAGATGTTTCATATTGTCTGATTGATGTCCTGAATGCTGACGTTTTGTGTATTTGACATTTTAGCATAGACTCCTTTGAGTATATATCGATTACTAACAATTTTTTTATACCAACCTGACTTTATCATTGATTTGCTCTTACTGGTATTTTTCATTGCTAGCTCTGACAAACCAAAATTTGGAAATATTATACTTAACAAAATTAGGATGCAGACTAGATACACATGACTAATTATTCCTTTAAAAATGTATACTAATACTGGTTTGGAAACAAATATTACACTCATTATAAACAGTGATATCTAAAAAGTTTATGACCTTACTAGTTACTTCAAAAATGGAGGACAACTCCATATAAATTTATGGATTATAATATGAATGATCGAAATTCAAAAACATTGAAAGTCAAAGGATTGATGGCAGAATTTCGGCCAATCAAATTACCAAAATCTCAAAACAATGAAACATGATAAATCATTAAAGTAAACAGTTTACTTTTGCTGCCCATGAACCATAATCTTAATACTAAATCCAGACCATATTTGTCTGAAAAGTGGTAGTGTTATGGAAAGGGTCTTTTGAAGATAAGACATACTTTTGGGGTTATGGGCAAGAGCAGGGAAGTGGTTTTGATTGGTGTTAGTATTAGTAAGAATGGGCAACAGGCTGGTGTATGGAAAAAAGTTGCTGCACTTGACAGTAGTTGTATATGTGTGTGTTTGTGTGTAAAGATGGCACAAATTTAGGAAACCTATTTTATGTTATGTTGAGCACTAGTACAACAAATATAAGAATATGACTGCAGTAGTTCACCAGTTTCCCTAGTCAGCATTTCAGTATGTTGGAGCTAGTTGTATTACACATGTTGTGCTTTTCCTTTTGGCTTGAAGTTGTAAACAGAGATGGCGGCTCTATATTTTCCACGTTCTCTATTATTTTTTGAGTGAAACCGGCATGTGAAAAATCATAGTAAGTCCCACAAATTCATTACAATGAATATTTTTTAAGTTACAGAGATCTAAAATTTCCACTTTATTTCCACTATTTATCATCTCCTATAGGAGATATGTGACCAAGATCTCATGGTATATCTCCATATAGATTTAGCCCAAGGCCAATAACATCATATTGCATTTCTTTGGAATGCTTCCACCCTAGCAGCACACGTTTCTCTCATGACACAACACATGCTCCAGACTCACTGCTCTTTTGCTCTTTTATTCCTCTTTTAATTCATTTCCCTGTATGGCTGAGCATTCCAGTGGGCAGTTACAAAGTTGTAATATTTTACCCGAGTTGTTTGGATTATAAAAATCCCTACATATTTTTTACTCACATGTTGACTTGTAATATTCCCCCATGTTATTGTTTTGTGAATTTCTGTAGCATGTATAGAAAACTCTGTATTTATGTACTGGTTGTTGTTATTTACAAACTGTGGGCCTTTAAAATCATCAACATATCAATTAAAAGTCGCATCACAGACTACTCATCGTGTTTTCATCACTTGTGTCACCATTATCCTTCTTTTTCTACACCACAGTCAATATCAAACATGATAAATGTTAATGTGGTCTTCTCCAAGGCCTGATCTGTGTCACACACCTCATCATCCAGTTCCTTGTTTTCACGAAAAGCAACAGTAATTGATAATCTCTGTAGCATTCAATTAAATCATAAGTAGACTGGCTTCTTAAATTAGAGATGCCTTTATTTTTTGCAATGGATAGTATTGAGTAAGTGTTATCTTACTATATGTAAAGTATCTGAGTGTATCTTACTACATGTAAAGGCTCTGATTACAACTTTGCAATCAAAACAGTGAGCAAACTTTTGTTATTTGGCAAACAGTAAGAAAGAGTTTGCACAGGATGTAGCTGCAAAAGTTACTACTATTATATCAATTTGACATATTTCTATTAATTCAGAGCAAGATCTACACTTCATCATATGTCTTTTCATTTCTGTTCTTTTGGCATTCTGCCTCTTTGCGATACAAATAAAGCAATGCACTTTGATGATACATTACAAAACAACACAACTGATATTTGAGTTACAGAGTAAGTCTGGCTAAGGGACTGTTTATTTATACCTGCTCAGTGAGACAGAAATGACTATTTTTATATGTAAGAGACTAATTGTCAGTGACCACATCTATAGCACCACACTGTGCTAGAGATGCGTAATGTGGTTTAAATATTCTCTCAACTGTTAAACTCTATACTGCCCGTTGTTTTTGAGAACCCTCACAGTGGAGTTCAGCTTTGCTACGGTAAGTTTTGTATGATCATTATCTGTATTTCTGCTGCCCTTAAAGAAATATTGGTGTTATCTGCACTGACACCCACAATGGTATAAATGCATACAAAGAGTATTAGATTTCACAACTCAGATAAATTTTACATAGTCCAGGAAATTCTTACCCACAACATTTTTGTTGAGAATGCAATGCATCTAAAAGCAGGCACTTCTAATTAAAAAAAATTAAAGATTAATCTGAGGGTTCAGAACCATGCCATCTACTTCCTTGTTGCTATCCTGTTTGCATGCATAAGTAAACACACACTAAAATACATTTAAAGTGTTACTGACGTATTGTTTATTATTATAGAGAGGTGGTAAAATACTCTCTGACCCTGACAGGGGTCACCATGGAAAAGGTTATGTCTGCAACTTTGTGTTTCATTACTAAGGAGAAAATAAATGTATTTCTTCATTTTGTCTTCACGACCCTTTCATGTATAGCATCTTGTGTTCATTTTTTATTATGTTTCTATTGTTTATATTCCTGATCCCACCTCACTCACTGTGGGAACTTCTCTCCCCCCCCCCTACTAAATAAGCCCAGCCTTTCAGAGCCACAAATGATACCTAGGAAGGTCTCCTCTGTACAGGAGAGATTTATCAGAATGTCCACAGTGAGCAATTATCATTAGGTATCCAATATGCCACCCTGGTGGTGGAATCGTGGCTCTATAGGATTGCCACTGTTGAAGTGACACCCCAAACCCATGTGCAAAAAATGGGAAATTAGGTTATGGATGGATGGATAGATGGATGTTGTTTTCTCAGCATTTAAAGAATGAAGGTTCAGAAATGCTTTGCATTCGTGAGAGTTGTGGGATGGCTAGTATTATCACTTGTACTTAAAGAGTTAATGCATCATTCAACCATGGTTAGATACAAAAAATGGAGCATTTGTATTGTTCCAAACTGAAAAAATGGGGAACGAGAAGTAAGACAGCAAACAAATGTTTTACTGGTTAGTAGCATAGAGCTATACCAATAGTGTAAGTAGACTGGATCAGGGGAATTTATGAGAACATGACATTGCATAAAAGAGAAAAAAAAATAAAAGTCTACAATACAGATCAGGCAAGAATTTTATATTGTTGAATGTCTTCAGTTGTGACACGGGGCATGGAATGAGTGATAAAATGTCACTTTACTGTATAGCGTATTCATCATTACGAATGAGAGAGTAAGGCTTAAGGTTCATAGGTTCGTAGGATCATATGTAAGTACTAGGCTAGCTGCCATTGTGGGCCATTTTAAGCCTAACCAATCTCCCTTTTGATGCTTAAATTAGCCTAGCTGATTTGCTGTTAGACTGGCCTTACCCAACCTTGGTTAATAATTTTGTACCATCCCTAATAATAATAACTGGGATCATACCAAAGATAATTTTAGGAGACCCATGCATGGGATAAAGCATTTAGAAGTACAGGGGACAGTCCTGTGGTAAATTTTATTTTTCTCATCCATAGATCCAGGTTGTGTTTGAATATGGGTAGGGATGAGCATTACTTTATATAGATCAGGAGTCTGTTCCAGAACAGCAGTGTGCTATGCGAGACAAACTTTTCCCTCCAAACCAATCTGTTGATGCTGTGGAAGAGGATTAGATCTCTAGACTGTTTATTTATGGTGTCATTTATCTTGCTGATGTACAGTAAATCCATCAGTACTGGGTCAGAGGATGCCTTGCATGCCAGACACAGGTCACCACTTAGCAGTCTGTAGGACATTGAGTATACTGAAAGGACTTTGAGTGTGTCCTTATATTCTTTTCATAAGGTATCTCTGTGAATATTCTAGTTGCTGCATGTGTCTAGACAGATACATGCCAAAGGGGACAATATACTCAATAACTGGTCTAATGAGAGCTGAGCAAAGGGGAACAATGACATTCCTAGACCAAGACACAAACTCTTTATAAGCTGTGCAATATAGAAGGACATTCTTATGACAATGGACACATGCTGGTCAAAAGTATGGTCACTTTTCATATAAGATCCCAAATCATGAACAACTGGGTCAACACTTAGGGGCATATTGTCAATGTGGCAGTTCCCCAGGGGAGATGACTTCCTGAAGGATAAAATAATGCATTTTTGGCATTTAGTTTCAGTCCACGATTGATTTTGGCACCAGCTATTTGATTGAGGCAAACCTTCTGCAGGCTGGATAAGTCATTTGGGGATTCAGTGATTACTCCCAGCTTTCAATCACCTGCAAACTTAGTCAGCCACAGCACTTTGGTTTTGGCTTTTACTTTGGAGAATTAGATACCAAACAGCAGTGGTCCTAGCACAGAACCCTGTGGGACTCCACTGGTGAATGGTCTCTTTTTGGAGGTAACTTCCCCTGTACTGATTATCTGCACCTTACCTGTGAGCCAGTTGACAATCCATTGAATGACATGGAGGTTTAGTCCTAGTTTATTTAGCTTTTCCATTATGCCTGAATGGGAATTGTGTCAAAGACTTTGGCCAGGTTGAGGCATGGCGTGGGTACTGTTTACCTTCATCCATTGCTTTGATAACCTTTTCAAAAAAATCCATCAGACTAATTAAGCTTGACCTGATTAGTTCCATGATAAGTCATTCCATGGCTTTACAAATTAGGCCTGTTTCTAAGTCTGTAATTGCTTGGGTCTGTCAAAGGTCCTCCCTTATAAATGGGAGTGACTGCAACTATTCTTCATTCACTTGGTACAAAACGTATAAGGAGGCTAAGTTTGAACAGTGTTGGTGCGGCTGACTAAATTGTTCATCATGCTATTTAAGATGCATCTAGGGATATTGTCAGGCCCCACTGATGCAGCTTTTGATAGCAATTTTAGGACTTAGTTTTGTGTGATAGTTGGAGGTGAGACAGTTTCAGGTATAACTTGAGGGTTAAACAGAGGGGAGATAGGGGTAAAGTTAGAGCTGAATTTATCAGCCAGTAGGTTGGCTATATCTTCAGCTTCAGTCTAGGTAACATCATTCACAATAAGCTCAGCACATTGCTGCATTGTGTTTATAAAAATGACTAACATAACTAAAAAAGGCGTTCTGTACACTCAGACTTGGCTTTGGTGGATTTTATTAAGCTTCAGAGTTTTTTGATTATTTTAGTAACAAGATTTTAGCATTCTGGAATTACTCTTCTTAATTTGGTCAAGATTCTCTTCCTTTTATTGTAAAGCGTGTTGATATTATGGTTTTACCATGTAGGTTTGTTTCTGTGTATTGACCTGAACTTGTTCCTACAGGGTACAGCTGCATCTATGCAGTTATTTACATGCTGGTATACTGTGTTGGTGTCTTTTTCTGCATGTTCAGTGGAATTAACTGGGTTTAGTGGAGATTTGAAACTTGCCAATGCATCTCTTAAGAGTAGGTAGGTTCATAGGTGTATAGTTTCATAAATGTATGCTAGGCTAATGGGCACTGGGGCCTTTTTAAGCCTAGCCATAGATCCCATACCTCTGAGAAGCTCTGGTACACTTCATCAGTGTAAGCAGGGCTTGGGAGATGGAACATTATAAATTCGTAGGTATATATTAGGGTAACAAGCACTAGGGCCTTATTGAGCCTAGCCGGGCATAAATAATGTAGCAATGTTATTGTTTACACAAGTGTGTACAGTCCTGTGTCATTGTTGGTTGGCTAAGCCATTCTTGTCTGTCCACATTGTTTTGCAAACAGACAGTCCCAGATTTTAATCACTGTCTGTCTGTGTAGATATGCCATACAAGTCACTATTAACAGCATGCACCATAGGAGCGCTCTCACTAAATCTAAAGCTACCAGGGTTGAAAGGGATCTCTGGTTTCACTTTTAATTAGAAGGAGATGGCTTTGTGATCAGACCTAACAAGTGATAAAGATCATCATTAAAAGTATTTTTTTGTGAGTAACTGACTTTGCTCTCACCACTCACCACCATTCACTAACTGGCTAACTAATCACTCCAAATATTCCTTTAGCACATCTTCTGCCACACAACATCTCTCCTAATGACCCCAATAAGCCATAGAGAGGGTGGGTACTGGAACAGCCTGAAGAGGATGGCACTTAATGGGATTGCTTTTACCAATGTCCTTCCATTGGATCATATAGTACATACTGATGTTTAGCCGCCATTTTGCACATACTTACATGTATTCAGGTGACAAGATATCCACTATGTCCCTTGCTAAGCTTATCCATACTCTAGACAACATATGACTTATTTTTCCCCTACCTTTGTCTGACTATTAAATCTGGTAAATTAATTGTGAACCACAGAATATCCGTAAAGATGAAATTTCACTAGAATGCATGAACACAGTTTTTTATGTAATTAGTGTGGACTATTTTGTTATTGCTTACATTTCTGTATTTTTTGTTTGGGAAATGTTTTATATTTCACTCAGGGTGAGCCTGGAATTTGGCAGTGTTGATCAGTGCACTACTTTGGTAAACAAATATGTATAAATGCATATATATATATATATATATATATATATATATATATATATATATATATATATGCATCCCCTTGAGTTCATCGACACGCCGAAACACCGACGCTAAGAAGACCGACTCAAGAAGACCGACGAGACAGATGATCGACAATGTGAAATCCCGGCAGCCGAAACACCGACATGGGCAACGTGTGAGTGCGAGTCGGTAAGTGTACGATAGTGAGGGATTTAGCGTTAGGGAACGGACAGGTAAGTGTGTGCTAGTGAGGGATTTAGCATTAGGGAGCGGACAGGTAAGTGTGTGCTAGTGAGGGATTTAGCATTAGGGAGCGGACAGGTAAGTGTGTGCTAGTGAGGGATTTAGCGTTAGGGAGCGGACAGGTAAGTGTGCGATAGTGAGGGATTTAGCATTAGGGAGCGAACAGGTAAGTGTGAGATAGTGAGGGATTTAGGGTTAGGGTACGGGAAAGGTGAGTGTGCAGTAGTGACGGACTTTAGGTGTAGTGGCGGGTTAAGTGAGTTAGGGTTAGGGTTCGGGTAGGGCAAGTGTGCGATAGTGACGGAATGTAGGTTTAGTGGCGGGTTAAGTGAGTTAGGGTTAGGGTGCGGGTAGGGTAAGTGTGCGGTAGTGTCGGACCTTAGGGTTAGGGTTTGGGTTAGGGTTAGTGCATGTATAGTTGTGTGTCATGTGTAGCATACGTTTTGTGTGTCGGTGTTTTGTGTGTCGGTGTTATGGTGTTCCGTTTTGTGAGTTGTCGGTTTTGTGCGTTTTCTGTGTTTTGGTGTTGTTGTTTTGAGTGTCGGGTTTGTGGAGTGCCGGTGTTGTGATAGGGATATATATATATATCAAGTAGGCTGCAGTCTGTTCTATTCCATCTATATTTCCAGACAGTTTGGCATGTACTCTTCTAATCAAACAAAGGCTGCTGATGACATGGTCAGGAGCAAAACCCCAACCCTGGCCTATGAGTTACATCTTTTTTAAGGGATGTGGGAGCTTGACTTCATTGTTAAATAAGATCGAGTTTAATTTGCTAGTGTGAAAATACTAATTCTAGTACGTTATGTGTACCTGACACTGCAGTCAACAAAGTTAAAGCAATATCTAATGAAACTTTATATACAAAGTATGCATGCAATGTATAGTTAACACAAGTTTTACTTAAGGCCTCAGTATGCTGGGCATTCACATCACAGGTATTCTATCACAGGCAAATTCAAGTTGTAAGTCTTATCAAATCCTCGATAATAATTTTCTTAAAAATACTATGTTCATTTATTGAAAAAAAGCATAAGGAAAATGCATTTACTAGAAGAGAAGGCCGAAGGGCACTGCAAGGAATACATTATAAGTAATGCTAGAGAAGGATAGAAAAGATGACTACACTCATTTTGAAAGTTCTGATGGTGGTAATTTAGGAGGAATGTTAAGTCAAGAGCCCGAATGGTGTGCTACTGCAAACTCGCCCAAACTCACCACTTGTTAAATAAGCAATCACTTAGGAATTAACAGCTGAAGAACGAGAACTGAAAAAATACTAAGTAACTGTGTTACAGCCAAAATACTTATCGTCTCGTTGTCGCCTCACAGTTAGACGTTGCCCATTCGATTCTCAGTTAGAGCGTCTTCTGTGTGTCGACATGCGTGAATGGGCGTTCCTTTGTTGAAGGTTGAGCGTTAGGCCCGGCAAGCCAGCACGTAAAAATCTACTGCCAATCATTAGCGGACCGGAGTTCCACTGTGGCGACCCCTAACCGGGAAAAGCCGAAAGACACAAACAAACGTATCGTCTCTCTAAAAGATGAGCAGGTCAAATTCTTTCAGGCTATTTTAGAAAGGTAGAACAGATGCAAAGGCATAATCAGGTTAAGTAAAACTGAGTCTGGTAGGTGGTAGGAGTAAGATGTTAAAGTAGAAAAAATAGGCTTCATGAATGCACTCATGTTTTTAATATTTACATATATGAAATACAAACCTTTTGCTTAACTAACATGCTGACTTCTCAGCCAGGACAGTCTAGTCATACAGTGTATATTACTTTGGCAGCCAGATTTCTGTTATCTATTCCAGTGATCTGGTTCAGGATGGAACAAACTCCAGGTGTTCAAGGGCTGGGTAGAAAGGAAAAAAGAAAGGAAATGATTGTCTTTGCAGTGATAGCCCTTGTTCTCTGAGGATGTGGATACGTAGATTTATTTACTGCAGTCTGACAGCTTACTCTTCCCCAGCAGTGGCAACAAGGCACAAAACTATCACTAGAGGCCGTACCTAAGACGTGGGACAACACTTGGTATTACAGCAACACCATGATTTAATTTAGTAAGAAAACAGAAAATAACTGTTATGCTCACCTGTCTTATCACACCCACCTGTGCCTTATGGCTAACATAAATTCCAGGACAATGGCCAGTACTCTGCTGCAATGACTCTGGCAATGGTTTAGAAAATGGTCATCCCTCTAATGGATCACAAAAAGCTTTCCTCCCCCCATATTTCTGAGGAAATCGTACACTGAAACCACTAGCATTTTATGCACATTAATTTTTCATCCAGTGGTATTGATGACCCTTTATTCAAATTATTTAAAATAATCATAACGTTTTCTAATTTTTCTTATAGTATATGACATTTTCTGAATTAAAACTTGTCTTTCTTTTTTTGATCTCTATAACAACTAAGAGCTACAATGGCCAGTTCTTGCATTCTATACACAATCCCATGAAATTTGTAATGCTAACTCTTGCCAGCTGTTAGACCTCTAGTGACCTATCCCCACATTTAGGTTTACAACTTTTATTTTCTCCATAACACCCATGGCTCTTCCCCCTCCACTTACCTCACAAGCTTTTCACTTGTTGATAATGTCCCTTGAAATGCCAAATCTCACTTATGGCTCTCTGTGCTATATTAATTGCTGGGAAATTCTAATATTCCTCGTCCGTCGGTGGCAATCATCGACAAAAACAGTCAGTCCAGCAGTGTCCCTACCAGCCATACCCCAAAGCATACATGACAGCAGCATTAGTGCTCTCACCAGTATCTCCATTGAGCAGGTCATATCCACACTTTCCAAGGCCAAAGACACAGCCTCTATGGGACCAGATAGCATCCCAGGCTGCTTACTAAACAACTTAAAACATGACCTAGGGAATCCACTTGACCCCCTATTTAACCATAGCCTGAGCACTAGCTTTGTTCCAGCAGAGTGGAGAACAGCAACTGTAATCCCCTTGCACAAAGGGGGTCCATCAACTGACCCTGGGAACTATAAACTCATAAGCCTAACCAGCCTTATATGCAAGGCCATGGAAAGAATCATCATGGACCTTATCAGCAAGGACAAAGGCAACTTTCAAACTCTCAACCTGACCCAGTTTGGCTTTGTTAAGGGTAGATCATGCTTGCTAAACCTGGTGGACTTCTTTAAAAAATTCACCAAAGCCATGGATAGAGGCAAAGCAGTACATAATTCCTGTCTTGACTTAGCTAAGGCTTTTGACACAATCTCCCATGCAAGTATTATCCAGAAACTCTTCCAGCTGAGGCATAAAGGAATAGGCAAAGTAGTCCTGACATGGAAAACTTTACAATGCAAAAAATAAGAAGACAAAGAGGAAAAGTAGTAAAGAAGATTAGTAATGGAGAAGTTTAAGAAATAGAAACTGAGGTTATGAAGTACCTGCAAAGTGAAAGATTCAATGTAGAAAATCTAACTCAGAAAGCACCACAGCAGGATAGAGCAATAGACATCCAAATTAAGGAGAAACCAGTGGAACAGACTGGGCAGTTGCCATAGGAAGATATTTTGGAGCCTTTCACAGGAAATCAGTGTAAGCATTAATTTGAAGCTGGACAGCAAGGAAACGAACCAGAAATTGTGCAACTCTGACGCAGTCAATGTCAAGGAGTGATAGGCCAGTGAGTTCCCATATGACAGAGCAATGGACGACACAGGGTTAAATTGAAGAGAATGTGCCACAGAAAGATGCTATAGAACTCTCTGTAGAATGCCCGAAAAAAATGGAGAACAAAGAATATGCCCTTAGTTTAGATGAAAATGAACTAAGACAAGAGTTGCATGATTTAATAGAGCTAGATAGACATATTAAGATCAATGAAAGAAATAGACTGCAGAAGGTCAATAAAATCCAAAAAGCCAGAAGTTTGATAAAACAAATGAACACAGTAATTAGGACTGTCCATAGAGATCCATGTGATATAACAGAAGTAAACAGGGTATATTACTGTGCAGCTAAATTAATAACTGATAAAGTTCTACCAAATGAACACAGGGTAGTGAGGTTGAATACCATCAAGGAAGTATTGAATAGAGAAAATTATAAAGCAATTAAGACAAGATGTGCCACTGTTAGAAGACTATAGAAGAGAGAACAAATCAACAAAAATACTCAGAAAGATAGACATGATAAAAGCAATGCACAGTATTATAATGGATCAGGATCTAACTTGCACTATTGCAAATAAACTAAAAATCTCAAGACAGGCGTAAAATCATAGAAGATACACAGATAAATATAAAGAAAAGGTACAAAATAAGCAACTTATTGATGGCCCCAAAATGTTCCATAGAGAATTGGGAAACAAGGCAAATGGAATTGAAAGATCACCCAAAAAAGAAGAAATAGATACATTTTGGAGACATATCTATGCATATCCTGTGGAACATAACAAAGACACTAAACAGATAGAAGAAGTAAAAGAAAGAATAAGAAGTTGAAAGATACAGGATATGAAAGGGATGAGGTAATGGCTAGAGAGATTGAGATAAAATTAAGAAAAGCTTCCAGCTGGAAAACCCCATGCCCAGATGCAGTACTTAACTTCTGGCTAAAAGTATTAACATCTTTGCATGAAGATTTAGTCATGAGTAAGAACTATTTATATATGCACCCTGAACAGACACCAACCTGGTTAACACCAGGAAAACAATACTCCTACTTAAGAGTGAACCTGCAGGTTATCCTAAAAATTATAGACCAATAATTTGCCTTCCGATGACATATAAGCTATATACTGGAATTGATGTTGACAGAGTTTATGGTCATTCAGAATAAAAATCAGTCTTGGCAATAGAACAAAAGGGTAATAAAAGAAATTCATATGGAACAAAGAATCATTTGTTGCTAAATAATGTCATAATGGAGAATTGTAAAAAGGGGAAGAATCTATGTATGGCATGGACAGATTACAAAAAAGCATTTGATATTATCTCACATTCATGGACAAAATAGTGCTTAAAAATGTATAAGATACACCCTACACTGATCAACTACATTACAGTGACTATGAAACAGTGGCAGACCACTTTGCAATTAAGCCACGATAAAGGACAGATCATTATTCCAGGGATAAAAATTCAAAGGGGGATATTCCAGGGTGACTCCCTGTCACCTGTGCTATTCTGTCTTGCCCTTAACTCTTTAAGCTGTCTGCTTAACAGATTAGGTCATGGGTATAATTTGGCTCCTAGAAAACAACAAAGTGTAAAGACCTCACATCTTCTCTTTGTCACTGATTTAAAACTGTATAGCTCATCAGACGAGGAACTGAAAGCACAACTGCAAGTAGTTAAAACTTTTTCAGATGATATAAGAATGCCATTTGGTCTTGATAAATGTGCAAAAGCAAATTTTAAAGCAGGAAATTTGCAGCACCAAGGAAACATCAGTTTGGGACAAGAATGTGATATAAAAGAAGTTGAGCAAGAGGGAGTGTATAAATATTTGGGAACTGATGAAGAATCAACAATAAAACATGAACAAATGCAAATAAAATTTAGTAAGGAATATTTTAGAAGACTTAAATTAATCCTGAAAACAGTGTTGACATCTAGGAACAAAACTCAAGCTATAAACCAATCTGTTCTTCCTGTCCTAACTTGCAGTTTTGGCATGATTGACTGGCCTCAAAACGTGTTGCATAGATTAGACAAAAAACAAGAAGGAGGTTCATGCTCACCAAATGATTTATAAAAATGAGTGTATACCAGAATGATATATTCCCCATTCTGAAGGAGGTATGGTGATCCTTGAAATTGATTACATGTACAGATCTGCAGTCATGGAACTGCACACATATCTGCTGACCTCACAAGACCCAAACATAATGAAAGTTTTGAAGCATGAGGAGAATAAATCTAAGATGACTTCCCTGCTTACTCTAGCAGAAGCATAGCGGCATCAAGCAGGAATGGAAATCAAACCAGAACCAGATAGAAATCAGGCAGCACCTGAATGTGCCAAAATGTAAAAAAAGAAAGAACATAAGGTGAAGGATCAGATGAGAAGGCAAGAAATGTGACAAATGCATAAATATAGTTGCAAGTATAGAAAACTTCCAGAAGAACCTCATGTTGATCAGGATCAAATGCAGGAATGCTTAAGAAGAGGCAAATTCAGACCAAAAGATGAAAGGTTAATATTGCCAGCCCAAGATATGTTGGTTTATAAAGTCCTTTGAACATGTGGGAGAAACAGACAAATGTTGGTTTTGTAAAACAGAATTGGAAACAGTCACACACTTTATTGCTGGTTGTAACATACTAATGGCAGAAGGATTGTATACTGAAAGGCATAACAATGTGGCAAGGGTACATCATGGAACCATTGGCCATATTTGTAGTTTACCACCTTAAGAGATTTGTAGGTAGATTAAAGCATATTACCAAAGATTCATGGGATTTTCTTAGGAGTATGCCCCAAGGAAAAATACAGCGACACAGTAATTATGGTTACAGTTGACATGGTCGAATTATTCCCCAGTATTCCACATGGGTTAGGCCTTGAATGGTTCCAGGAAGTATTGACAGAAGTCAGATATTTGGATGCCGGTACTATTAACTTGATCATGGAATTTTTAGAAACTACATTGCGAAGTAATTACATGTTTTTCAATGGTGAGTACTATAAGCAGGAGAGTGATGTGGCTATGGGGGCGACATGTACCCCCCTATATGCCAATCTAGTACTATACCATTGGAAGAAAATGTATATTATGGAATCCAATTGGTTCAGGTATATAACATATTATATAAGATTCCTAGACAATATTTGTATTATTTGGGATGGACCCATTGAGGAATTAAATGTCTTTTTGATATACATTAATAACACCACCCCTTTTTTGAAACTTACCCACACTCTATCCCCCCAGGAGATTAATTACCTGGAAGTTAGACTATACGAGGATTTAAATAAGAAATGTTTTCAGTCTGCCATTTTTAGGAAACACACATTTTCTAACTCATACCTTATGAGAGTAGTCACCCATTTTATCAAAAAAGGGTATAGTCAAGGGTCAGATTATCAGGGCTTCAAGGATGTGTAGTGATGAGGGGATGTTCAAAGAAGAAGTAAAATTTATAAAGGAATTATTCATTCAAAGGGGATACCCCATGGCCATGGCTGAAACCTTGGCAGATGAGGTTATTAAGGAAAGGGAATCCAAATACCCTCCATTGTTAGGCAAGGGTAGTGTTATTTCTACCAACCAGGAACATACTCAAGAAGAATATGATAGTGCTTTTGTACATACCTTCACTACTAATTCCTTGCAAGTTGAGGGGACTATTAGAAAACATTGGGCTGTATGTAAAATACATGAGGAAACAGGGTGTTGGATACCAGAATTCCCACAATTTATTAGAAAAAGAGATTCCAACTTGAAGGAGAGGTTTAAGAAAGATATTACACACAACAATAAGGGTACCAGAAGTAAGAAGGGTACACACAGGTGCGACAGGTGTTATCAGTGTAGGTTTATTCTTGGAAAAGAATAATTTTTTCTAACATCTAGGAATTACAGGGTAAGAAGTAATGATTACTACACTTGTAACAGTGTTGGGGTGGTATACATGGCATTGTGTGGATCGTGTTCTAGTTTCTATTTTGGGAAGACAGAAAGAAATCTTTCAAGAGAAGGATATATGAACATTTTTTATGACATTTCTAAACAAAAGGAAACTAGTGCACTCTATGAACACACATTAAATTGCCCCAACTATAATTTTAAGTTTATGGTTATAGAACAGACAGTGGGTGATGCCAGGGGAGGTAATTGGGAAAGTAAGATGGAGTATAGGGAACTATACTGGCAATTAAAACTTGATACTGAAAAGCCCTCTGGCTTGAATGACTGCATTAGAATTTCCAGTGTTTTGAAATTGAGATCTGCTAAATTATGATAACAGTTAGTATATCTTGTAAATAAGAAAATCTCTTTGCAGTATTTATGTATTACTGAAGTTACATTTGTATGTTGTAATATGTAACATCTTAACAATGTGTTTTTATTTGTGAAATGTGATATGTCTTTTTAAAACTGCTGTCAGAGTTAATTGAGGTATTACTATTGGCGTATTTGAAAATATGCACCTATATCAGCAGGACATAGAAGTCACAATATTGTTCTGAAGAAGTCTGACATTTGGTTAGGTGAAAGCGCTTAACTTCTATTTTATACTTTGTGGATTTATAATTGAATTGGTGTGAATACACTTGTGCCAGTGAACTATTTCTCATGCTCTGTGAGCATTTGTGACTGCTTTTTATTCTGCTGGAAGTGTTTTATCTTGTTGGAGCGGTGCTGAGTCGAACGGACTGCACAGGTAATAAATTGCTTCTTTGGAAGTTGTGGTGTCTATTTTCTGTTAATGCGGGAAGACTGTTGCACTGGGGATTGTGCAAACATTATAGTATTGACGTGGCTGAAAAACACTGGAAACATGAGCCACAAAGTATCATAGAAATTGATGGTCTACATCACATGGGATCACCCATTACTGACAAATCAAACAATAGGTGTAAGAAAACTAGATATAGCAGTCCATGAAAAGAAGACAAAAGTAGCATTGATCATTGAAATTGCTACACCCAGTGACTACAGTGTCTTGCATACAGAGAGAAACAAAATCATAAAATATCAAGATTTATTATTATTTATTTTATTTTATTTACATTTGTTGACTGGGAGAGTCAGAAATGAGAGCAATGTGGAAGAAAGATACCCAGACAGTCCCCAATAGTAGTAGGAGCAATGGATCTTATAAAAAAAAATCTACAATTGCATTTACATATGTTACCAATACATGTAACTCCATACAAATTGCAGAAGGAGTCATTACTGGGCACATTGCAGGTGCTGTGAAGAGCACTTCTGGCTGACATCAAAGATTAAAACAATACTCATTTCATGAACTTTAATCATATTTTGACTTAGGAATAGGGTCCATTGCCATCATGGCATTAGAAAAGCAAAAATTTGGAGAAATTAAAAACTGGGGAATAACCCATATGTCGCTAGATGGGTAGCTAACTGGCTCACTGATAGAACCCATACTGTCAAAGTTGGGAATTCCACCTCCACCAGTAGAATAGTTACCAGCGGGGTACCAGAGGGCTCTGTGCTGAGCTTTCTGCTGTTTAGACTCTATTTCTCTGAAGTCCTGATGAAAGTAGATGGCCTGTGGTTTACCAGGTTTGCAGATGACTGCAAACTAGGAGTAATCACTTGAGTTCCCTAAAGATATTAGCACATTACAGGAAGGGTTAAAACAGATAAGTGATTGGTGCCAAAGTCACAGCCTTAAACTAAATGCAAAAAAGTGAATTGTTGTTCCATTTGGCAGAGGTAGCCCCTGCAAATTACAATAAAGGCAGCACCCTCCTAAGCTCAACCCAATGGTGTGTGACTTAGGAACACAAGTTGATAGCAGTCTAAACTTAGATCACCATGTGTCCACAGTGGTAAGGAAAGCCTTTTACATTGCAAACCTCATACGTAAGAGCATCGCATCCAAGACCAAGGATGTTATAACTCCTCTGTACTCCACCATTTTCAGACCACTAATACTGTACAATGCTCCTGTTTGCATGTACCTCACCAGTCATCTGCAGCAGTTGGAGAGACCACAGAGGTTCCTGACCAAGAGAATTCAGGAACTCCAAAACATGACCTACATGAAAAGACTGAAAGACCTGTTGCTACACTCTGTGTCCTACAGTCTGCTGAGAGGCAACCTGTGCCTGGCCTACAGATAACTTTCTGATCCTGCCCTAATGGAAATGATGCACGTCCACAAATCAAATGGGCAAGAATCACTCACTCCAGAGATCTCAGCCTAGACTGTGACTTAAACAAAACATGCTGGAAAGACAGTTATCCCAGAGACTGCCACTACTCTGGAATAAACTCCTAATTTACATTAAACAGAGCTCCTCAATGACCCTATTTAAGCACAACCTAGACAGCTAGATGGGAGACCAGAAATTCACCCCTGAGGTGGCACCTATGCCCCTCATGGACAGGGGGCAACTGGTGCTGATCATAGATTCACTCTGAAAACAATCAAATCATCTAACAAGGTCACTTAGGGAACACTGGTATTACATATCTAGCCTTGTAAAGGCCCTAGGGCCATTAGCCTAGTAACTTCCTATGAACCTATGGACTTTTCTTGTTACTCTGTTTCTTAACCTTTTAGGGAGGTTGTAGCCTATTGCTTTCAAATATCACTTAAAAGTGAAACTTGTAAAACAAGCCTCGCCCACATCAAAATCTCAAACAAACTGGCTTCTAGCAGAAATTGCATTACTCGGTACAACACATATCTAGTTAGTTATTACATACCTCCCTTCCCCTTCCTCTCTACAGAAATTTAAAGATGTAATTCATTCAATTTTATCCCACACAAACAATAATATAAATATAAATATTCTAGGTGACATTAATAGCAACATGCTAAAGATGGTTAATTTAGAGGTCTTAGACTTCATCACTTTGCAGCAACTGATACAGCTAGCCAAGTGACCAACCAGACCAAACCTGTTGACCAAAGTTTACTACCTCATTTATCTCTTTATCTCCAATAGCCAAAAATGGAGTCTCTAACATTGCAATTCACTTACTGTCATTTGGTAATCATTGCCCCATCAGTTTTTCCATTTTATGCTGTGCTTCCAAAACAAACCAAGATTAAGCTCCTTCAGATCTAAATCCACTGCCAGTATTGTAAATCTATTTGCAGCTCTTTCTCCCTTTGACGGGACCCTTATTCAAGACACCAGATATCCCAATGAAGCAGCTGAACTTCTTGCACACAGTTTCTCCAGTCTACAAGACAGACACTTTCCCTTAATATTTAGACATTCAAACCGCAAACCCCAGAAGTGGCTAACCTGTCAACTGAAATCCCTCCTCAAACTCCGGGATGAAACCTAGCACTCCTGGAAATCTAATCTCAAATGAGAAAACATGGAGCAGCAAACAAATATAAGGAACATGGCCAGAAAAAGCTATTAGAAGACACAAAAGTCATTCCAAGATACTTCTCTAAAACTTGCTTAAAAACAGTCATAAGAACTTTTGTAAAGAAGTCAGTAACCTCACATGATATAACCTTCCCCACACTTATACAAATTCTTCATTCAGCTTGTCTGCAGATGATTTCCAGAGACACTTATGCAACCTCCCCAAATGTGCTATAAGCACCATCACAAATGCTCCCTCATTCCATACACAATATCTGCCTCTCTTCTATTTCTGGCAGATCTCATCCAAAGACATTATCTCTTTGCTGAAACAAATACAGCTGGAAGGTCCCAAAGGCATAGACAACCTACATCTATGGTTCATTTACCACTGTTGTGACTTCACAGTTGCACTCCTAAAATACATCTTTAATCTTTGTCTTATTACCATGCCTAATATATGGGAATCTGCCACAGTAAAACCTGTACCCAAACAAAAGAACCCACATTTCCATCACACTATCTTCCCAATTCAATCCTCCCAACCCTGTTTAAAATCTTGGAGAAAATTGTTTACCTTTAACTCATAGAATATATTACTAAATACCACTTTCTGTCACAAAAACAACAATGCTTCTGGTCAAGGAGGAACATAGTCACAGCCATCTGGTCTTTGACTGATGAAATTCTCATGTCTGTGGACAAAAGGCATGTTCTCTGGTACAATTTTTATAGACCTCACCAGACCCTTTAACTTAGTCAGTCACGCTTATCTTATAATCCACCTTTCAGAACTAGGCATTAGCCCTAATGCTATCCCTTGGTTCCAACGTTATCTGACTAACCACCATTTCTCAGTGAACTCTAACTCCTGTACCTTGCTCTCTCCTCTCCACTAACTACTCAAAGGTGTGCCTCAATGATCTAGTCTTGCCCTCCTTCTATTCTCTGTATACGTCCATAAACTTCCACTTGATCTTCCTTACCTTCTCCTCCTCTCTGCAAATGGCATGGTCCTCTACCTGTCCAACCACTACTTAACTGCATTACAGCAACATCTGCAATCTAACTTCATTTGCCTCAGTGAGTAGATTACTACTAGAAATCTCAGGCTAAATGCATCCAAATTCAGTCTCCCTCTGATATCAGCAGCCTTTACTAAAACCTCTACCACTTTTCAAACATGAGAAAACAAAACATGTAGATGAACTTGCACATTCCCCAGGGAATGAGCACGGCTGTATAACATTGAAAAAGGAAAACTGGCTCCCAGTTAACCAATGAGCAGACCTGCTCCAAGGAGCTCAAAACTGCTCAAACTCCTACATATACATACTTTCCATCCTTTACCATCAAAGCTAAAAAGACACAACCCATATACAGCCTAAGAAACTTGAATCACTCAGGGCTCAAAAGCACAAATCCCACAATCCAAGTCACATATCTGTCAATGCATTCCCAATTTTCTGGCCCAAACTGTGAAAGTTCATTCCCCCTGAAATTAAATACTCATCCTCTTATTTTAAGTTCCATTATCTACAAAAAACACATTTAGTTAAGCAAGCAGAATGTACCTTTTACCCCCCCCCCCCATGCCATATCCCTTAAGTCTAGTTTAACTCTTCTCCACTCTAACTCAACCATTAAGATCATTTGCTCCTTTTCATAGCTCTAATTTATTCTATTCTAGTTTCTGAGATGTTTTGAAATTTTTGTAGATATTGGAAATGAATGCATTGGATTTACTAGGTATCCCAAGCATTACTCTGCCATTGTACTGTTTTACTGTCACTTATGTGTTATTGCACTCTTCTCTGATCTGTATGCCTGATCATTTTATTGGTCCAGGGCTGAGACTGATATTGGTCAGAACTGAAAAGTGCTCTATCTCCGTTAACAATTTCAAATAAATAAATAATGTAGTATGTGACAAATCCTGGCTCTTTCTTACCTTTCGCCTTGACAATTACTGCGTTATTTATTTTTGGGACAGACAGGTTTATTCACTTCATCTGAACACAGAGGGTACTACTGGGTATTCATTCTTCCTTTTGCACTGGCTGTGTATTGATTTTCCAGTGTTTAGCAAATACTTTATATGTATATCCACTATCATCTTGAATCATGCTATAAAGAAATGCAAGTTAACAAAGCAAACATGCCTCTCTCACTGCTCTATTAGGATCATAGTCACCAGTGGATTAAACGTCCAAAAATACATCTACTTTTTTCAGTACGTCATTAAGTAGCCTAGCCCATTGAGCCAAGGCTTTAATTATAACATAATCTAGTGGTACTTTTGACAAGCCTTACCACCTCATGATAATTCTTTTAAAAGTTTGTGTTACCCTGACTGGGCTCACACATGCTCATATGTATTACAGTTGATTCTAATATCTACTTCATTTTCTTGCGCTATCATTCCTGTGTGTCACATTCTTTCTTTTTCTCTCTCTCCCCTTCTTTTTCCTCAGGTATCTAACCAAAAAGGCATTAAACCTATCCATTGTCTTCAGTCAACCCCCGCCCCACAAGCAGATCATTTATCCAATATGAGCTATTTTGCTATGCATTGCTAATTGACAAAATTCTATAGGAACTCTTTTTGGAAGGCAGAAAAAATACCATGGACAGACAAACACACCATTAAAACAGTATATGAATAGTGGAAAAGAAGAGGTGAAAGGACAGAGAATGTTCATATTCATACCTCTCACCTTTCCAGATTTTCACTGAATGGCCAGATTTTTGCCTCCTATTTTTGGTCTTTTGCTAATAAAATTGATTGAAGTCACTAAATAATAGCATACATTTGAGTTTCAGACTTCACATCATTCAGGAAATGCATGCTAACCCAAATCCTGATATTCTAGCAACTTTCTAAGCTTATAAGAGCAATATTCAATAATTTGTCTCTATTTTGGGCCTTTGTCCCCTTATTATTTTAGGCTTTGCCTAGATTTCTTACAGTAACAGGGTGAGAGGTATGCTCATATTCTGTTCCTCTGTTTGAGCTTGGGATGCTTATCCATAGTGCCATACCATTCTTAACAAAGCAAGTGGTAGGTACTATGATCTATTTTGGTTTTCCTTAGGTAGATGGCCTACTAAGATCTGTTTCCATGCTATCCTCTGGTAGAAATAGACACGCAACAGTAACTCAAATGATATTTACCCTCCTTAGTGCTTGCCGAAGTACTGCCAGTCCTCATACCTGCCCATTATTCTGGAGGGTTCTTATCTTGATACAGTTGATAAGGAAACACTTAGGGATACATGTTGCAGCTTGCCTGACTGCTGCTCATCCATTATACCTCAAACGCAAACATAAAGCTGAGGTTGACAGAAGTTTTCTGTTTACCTTCAAACTGCCAACTCAGAGACATAAACGAGCAAAGAACTCTGAACTTGTATTTCTTAGACTTATAATACTAAAACGTGATATTCACAAACTCATCCAGTACTCAGCTGTTCAGTAAAAATCAGCCTTTGTGTCTGTTTTGTGTGTGTATGTGTGTGTGTGTGTGTGTGTGTGTGTGTGTGTGTGTGCACGCTCGCGCGTTGATCTAATAGCAATTTCTACGTTTGACATTACATTCATCTGCCCCTTCAGACTCTTCCCAAAGAGACTGTAATAAAAGACTTGCACAGGAAAAGATGAACATGGCATATACTTTAACATAAGTCATTTACATCCTGCCTGTGAAAATGCAGCCCAACAAAAGGAAACCAGACTCTAAAAAAAACATTACTCTGATCTTTCCCACCCCTAAGACAAGTTACGGCCACATTATGTAGGACTGGTTACAATTCACCCAATTTAACAGCTCCCAAATTCTCCCCCTCCCCCACACAAAGTCTTGTCATTATCAACTTTCTTTCCCAGTACATTCAACTAACCAGTACTCTTTCAACAAGAACACACACATATAAACACATGCACGCACGCACACACACACACACATGCATACATGTTAACAAATAAATGCAGACACAAACCATTAATCAAAACATTGACAAGTAGCTATATCTTTTTTTAAGTTATCAGTTGATTCATTCAGCATGAAGGTTTTCTATATACTATTTTACATATTCTGCAGATATACATGAAAACTCTGTGTGGATACAAAATTAGAAGACAATAACTCTTTCATCACAGTGGAAAAGTCACAAAGTCATGCATTTATCTGGGGAAAATACATAGCTCCAAGGCAAATGTTTTCCTTTTTTTGTGTAGTTACTAAAGGCACATTGCATGAAAAATATGACACACAAGTTCTTCATTCATTGTTATATTTACAGAAATAAATACATTAAAAACAGACTTAAATTACTGTATCAGCTTCTGGTATGTTTATTTCAGAATACTTGAATTAAACACTAGCAGCGCATACAGACACACATGGCAACACAACATAGAACAATCACTAGTTTGGGATAAAGCACACATCCATGCAACAGTGTCACTGTTACGGTGGAAGAGTGAAATTCCAAGCATTTTTACAGATTTCAGAGTTCACTTATCCCCAGACAGAAGAAGATGGATAACTTCCCTCACCTTTCTTTTGGGAACAAGCTATCTCAGTTAAAGCACATACTGTGCTACACTGTAAAAGAAGAGTTCTGAAATGAAAGCTGCAGTAATCTGCAGTACCAACATAAAATCATTTATCAAAAAACATCAACTTTTCAGAATTAAATGCATGAGCGTCTGATGCTTGTGACAGGTCCAGTATCGAAATGTTATAGAACAAAGATGAAAAAAGGGAATCAAAGAGCAGGGCAGTTGAGTAATATGCCGATTAGTTCTGCACCGTGTGTGTGTGTGTGTGTGTGTGTGTGTGTGTGTGTGTGTGTGTGTGTGTGTGTGTGTGTGTGTGTGTGTGTGTGTGTGTGTGTGTGTGACTATAACTGTATGGCAGCACATACAGTAGCATAATGTAAATAGGCAGTACATATTAACATGCAATCACAAGTGTACTAAATGTAGACAAGCAATCACAAGCAAAATACATTGCACTATTTTCCTACCAGTTTCCTCAAATCCAGATAAGCTTGTAACCAGGCTTGTAATTCTTGAAATATGTTGCCATTACTTGCTGCCACTGTCCTGTTCCAAAAGATGAAGTTAGAAGACCAAGCATAAAAAAATATTATTAAAGCAATGGTTTTGTCAGTAGTGCTGCCTGAGTTCAGTGCCAGTTCCTCTGTTTCCAGTTATTGTTCAAATGCCGGACTACAGTAATTTCCTTCCTCTTCCTCCCTCTCTCTCACTTTTGCTCTGTCTGCTTGCCTCAGGCCACAGCTGCTTCTGTATCTCCCACTGCATTTCAAACATTGATTTGATCAGAAACTGGTCCAGTGTGAGAGCTATCTGACAGCACGTGTAAATGAACAATGTAAAAAAACATACTTGTCTAAGTTACTGAATCAGGAAGAGGGTGTGTAAAGGACAGTGAACTAACTGATGTTCTCTTCAAAAGAAAACAGATAAAATGTGTTAGGTAAAAGCCACTCTAAAGGATGGCTTATCTAGAATACCAGTGAGTTGAAAAAAAGTTTCTCCTAAAAGGGAAAAAGACAGAAAATGTGAAAGCCAAATTGAACCCAGTAAAAATATATGCTGCATTCATTTGTTTGCATGTGTATACTTTTCTGGCTATAAAAGGAGTGAATGACAACCACTTTCTATCTTGACTGCTGCTACGTTAAGAATGTTTGTAAATGCCTTAGAATGCACTTCTGTTTTTTTAAAGCACTTCACATACACATATATAGTAGACCATCTGCTCAGAAGGAACTCTACTAAAATTCTTTATCTAGGTCTTCAAATGCAGCTTTGCACTTGACATTGCAGTTTATTGGTTTCTTAACTTCTTCATTACAGATCCTTAACAAACTGAAAGTACATCTTATTCTCATTAGCATGCAACTATTAAATGAAAAGCAAATTAAAATTATATCAGTCTCCTGGACTGTTATAAAAGAACAACAAATGTGAACTTGCACATTATCTCAAAGTAGTTCTGTCCCTGGTGGCTCTGTGTAATACAGTTATTTTTAACTGTAAATCTCCACTCACTTGCATTATTTACTATATATAATACCTGCTCACTACTGTTGCTTTCCCTGTGTTGCAACCCATGACAGCAGCCTATTGGAAACATGTAAAGCATATCAGTAGATATGTCTTTGTACACATTCTAGAAGTAGGGCAACGTTCTCAGTCCTGCAGTCACTGCTCACATATGCAGCTGAATGATGTTGAATATAGCTAATAATTTCACCTGCTATCATATTGCTGCATCTATGGTTAACACAACAATGCAGTATACCTCCAGTGAGCTGCAGCTCATGGGCACTAATGCATCAGTGTTACCAAAACAATGAAGGGGGGTGCTGCACCCTTGAGTGTGTTATCCTTTCAATGAGACACTAAACCAAGGTTCTATCTGCCTGAGCTTGTGGGAGCTCAGGTGGATGTAAAAGATCCCATGGCATCTGTTGAAAAAAGTAGGGTAAGTTCCCCAATGTCCTGCACAAGTTTCTCCTAGTTGTAGAAACACCACCTCAGGTCTCCCCTTCAAACAGGCTGCTACCCTAGTAGGACTAGCCTGGTCAACAATGTTTAGCTAGATTAATAAATAATAGGAAAGGAAAGAAAGAAAATTTCAGTTATTCAGTGCCATAGGTCATGAACATTGATACATATGAGAATTATCACAAATGGATTGCAGGAGATATAGGTTCACAAGTTCTTAGGTTTGGTGAGGAAACCAAAGGCCTATTGATGCCTCAAATCCCTTGGTGGAACTTAAAAGGGTCCAGATAGTCATGCTGTTCCTTCTTAAATGTATGGATTTATGGTCTGAGTTTAACTGAGAGGTGATATTCCATAGGTATAGGAGTTTTTGAGAGATGAAGCTGTCACCCTTCCTATTACGGTTTATATTAATTCTCACTAGATCTGATTGTCCTCTATTGTTCAGGTCACCACAGGTTTTTCTGTTGAAATGTTTCAAATAGTAAGGGATTGCTTACTCTTCTTTATTTTAGGCATATTATTCCTCTCAAAAAGGCAATCAGATACTGAGAATAGCAGAAGCTGGTGTGGTCTTTGGGTATAAGACAATCCTTGACATTTGTCCTTCTTTTCTTTTTGTTTGAGAGAAATCTTTGTACCTTCTCTAACTGCACTACAGGGTGTGTGGACAGGTTACACAATGGGAAAATATTCTATAACTAACTTGACAGAGCTGTAAACAAGGGACCAATTACCACCGCAGCATGTATCTCAGTTTCACTTGGGATGAAATGGGCAACTCCATATGCTTTCTAGATGGAAGCAGCTATACTGCTATTAAATGGAAGTTCATCCCGAAAAAGGACTCCAAGGTCTCTTACTATTTGGCAACTTTTAGTTGTTTAACATCAATAGTATATATATCTGTGTAAGCAGCTGTATACAAAACTACTGAAGTATTAGCAGCATGTTCCTAGTAATGCCAGAGACAGCAAGGATGGAGTGAGTATGGTGTCTGCCCCAAGCAGCAATTAGTAAGGGGCTCAGAATATTAAGACAAGTTTGACAGCTTATAAATTGTCAGTTAAGAGGTTGTGATTTCTTACTAAATAACTTGAAAACTGTCTGTCAAGGTGTCCTATGTTTTTAAAGGCAGGCATACGCTCTTAAAAAATAATCAGGAAAGACAGTTTACAGGCTGTCTAAAAGCAATCATAGCAGTAATGATCACTTGTAAACTGTCAGACAGTTCTTAAAAATGTTTGACAGTTTACACTGTCATTAAACGATTACCATTTTGATTTTATATAGACAATGATGAGGGTAAATGGATATAGTGTCAAGGGCGCCAAATCCCTTAGTTACAGCTCTTTGAATTACCATCACTTGAGCTGTAGTAGAAAACATGCCACACGGTCTGATATAATTTTTTTTTCAGTAGTGCAATTTTATAATTAAATAGTATCACTCTTGCTACTGACAGTACTTTCTATATTTTCATCAGTGCTGTTCCATCACAATCTACACTATTCAGATTTATTCAGCTTGTTCACTGAAGATTATATTCAGTCCATGCGTCACACCCAGCTCCAAAGAATGCTTTGTATTACCTAGGAAGTTTAATCATGTAAAGCCTCCCTCCCCCATCTAGCCATTGTTTTTCCTTCTGTCACACACTCAGCATTTTGGCTTCCTCCTGCATATCTCATAAATACCCCCACAAGCACACACAGTTTAACATTCTGAACATGCCTTGAATCCCACTGATTATTTATGTTACTTCCTTGAAGAAGGGAAACCTCATTTTCCAGACTAAAGTTCACACAATAGAAGAACTGTTCCTTTAAATGCCTTCACTACAATTTTGTGTGATCGTGAATATTTCTCATGTGCCGCAAATGAAACAGTTATTCAGTAGTCATGTATGAAACTGTTACTCTACTCTTCCAAAGGGTGTGTTACTTATTGTTATGCACCTTGTCACCTACTGCAACTCCCATATTATGTAGGGTCTGCTTTGTTTTCTGATAATTTGCTATAGTTATACAACAACAAACATCTCCTTTTCACAGGTTACCCAAAGAGCACAGCTCAACGCAGTCAGCCACTACCATTATAAACACTACAAACAGCTGGCATTTTAATTAGCATATCCTGAATGTAATGCAGAGGTAAAGCAAAATACAAAGGTATGTGCAGTATGACTGCATCACAATATTAAATATTACTACTCTGCCATCTCATTTCATTCTTAGAACCTTTCTGTCTGTAACTGAATCTTATTATTTTCTCTGATTTCATAAGATGTTTATGCTTTGTCTGAGCCCAGTGGACATTTTTTATGGATGGTCAGTAAATGAACTAACTGGCAACAATGTCATATCTAAAACTTTTCGGTAGTAATGTTAATGACAATATGTAAGAATGTAACATGCAAATATTTTAAACTAGGACTGGTTAAGCAAAAAGTGAGTAAAGCAAATAAGACTTAAGCTGGTAATAGAATGACAGAGATGTGATTGGTCTAGGCCTATATAATCAAGACTGGCATGACCTAATAAAGTAAAGCTGTCCCTACACAGCCATGGTTTGTTTTTGCTTGTTCATTTAGACTGCAGTGGTGGTGCTGCGGTAGCGTTGTGGCCTCATAGTTAGACGTTGCCCGTTCGATTCTCAGTTAGAGCGTCTTCTATGTGTTGACATGCGTGAATGGGCGTTCCTTCGTTGAAGGTTGTGCGTTAGGCCCGGCAAGCCAGCACGTAAAAATCTACTGCCAATCATTAGCGGACCGGAGTTCTGCTGTGGCGACCCCTAACCGGGAAAAGCCGAAAGACACAAACAAAGACACAAACATTTATACTTATTGACTAGAATATCCAACTTGAAAGGAACCCATTTTCAGTCCAGTCTTGGGGCGATAAGCACAAACAATGATACAATAACTAGACTGGCCTGTTGGTGCAAGGGCAAGTATCTGCTTCTGATAATGTTGGGAAATAGACTTAGTGACCAAGGTTATCTTGCATACCTCAGGGGAGGGTGTGGGCTTTTTGACACCCTGTAGCTCTCTAGCAAAGGATAGAGTACACCAATACTGTCACAAAAGAGTGCAGGCACATTAGGTAAGGGCAAATGTTGATGTGTCATGGGGAATGCCCATGTGCACATATTCACATAATTGCACCTCTTCCCCTCAGGGGAACTTGTAGAGCAAAAAAATTCCTGTGGCAAGGATGGATGACATTGGGTCGAGATGTCTTACTGTCCACTTTCTTCTAGCCTGGATGGATGATTGCTCTTCCTACTGTCAGCCCAGATTAGCAAGGCAGACAGCCTAGAAAGGTGTTGGGCATAAGAAGAGAAGCCAACCGCCAGATGGCTGACTGTGTTCCCAGCCAAACAGAAGTAAAGAAAAGTGAGAAATTAAAAAAGACATATGTAAGAAGAAAGTAAGTGCAACATATATTGCACCCCTCTGAATCCTTGAGAATAAACTGTTGATGTGTAAAATCCATTGCAGTATTTGCAAAAGAATATAAATCTTCGTATCCAAAATAAGCAAAACTAAGCCACATAAAAACACAAAAAAATATGAAAGGAGGCAAAACCCTGTACCCTTACACCCATTTTACTTATTCATATGTGCACAGACAGACACTGACAAAAACATTCACACACAGACACACACATGCAGGCATTCACAAACACAGGCACACACATATTTACTCCTTCATCACCTTCACTAGTGTCAAGGGCAAAATTCACTGTAAAGCGCAATTTCATAATCTACTTTTTCTCCCTTTTGATGCGATTGCTCTCCAAAGACTACAACTATAAGCAATTACAGGTAACAATTCTCAACCATAGGATACCAGAGGAAATACAAATTGTACAAAAAATGCACAGGCAACATCTCCCTATGATTTGTCTTACGAGGACTTAACGGGAACCCATGTATGCAATTCTGGCAAAAACATATAAATAACAGGCAAAACACAGATAGATAAAATTTGACGAAGGAAAAATATGAATAATGGCTGCAGTAAGTAAAACGGTCAGTGTAAAAATGATCACATACATACATACATATATACATACATACGTACAATGAAAAAAAAAGATTTGCCAATTTTTAGTTGTAATACTTTAAGGCAGCCTGAGAAAAAATGAAGCACTTATTTAAAATAGCATTATTTGTAACTGTAGAGATGCCAACCTTGAACTCTATTGTCTACTTGTGATAGCAGAAATCTTAAACATATCTAAAATGGAATGCCACAAACAGCATTTAACTTTTAGCTGAGTTTTATATATAACCATACCAATGGGTCCACAGCAAAATACATGTTTTAGCATTATCATGAAAGAACATTTGTTAGAAATCAATTTTGCTTTTATTGGGACCTTATTCCAAGACTTACCTACTTTAAGAAGTTGTCATTGATATGGGCTAGAAGTAGGACTGAGGAGGATATAACCACAATATTAAGTGTGGTGTCTAAGCTGAGTGAAACACCAATGTTTGTCTGAGAACCTGAGATAACATTTGGTGGAGAGGGACACAACAAGAGAAGATTTAACTAAGATATTATAGGTTTTTATCAGCTATCAGTCCCTACAGTTGGATAATAATTTCTTGTATTCTATAGGAACTGCCTGTCTTTATGCATCCCTGTATTTTGAAAGCATTTTATGCTGCTTTTCTCACATTCCTTTCTTTCTGTAGCTCTTTTCATGCAATGTACCCCTTATTCTTTTCTTAAATTGTTAATGCTATCCATTCCTTCAGATTTTCTCTTAGACCTGTTCCCACAACTTATATCAAGTCCCTTCTCTCCAAACTTAAAACTTGCTCTCCATCAGCAGATAACCTACCTCCTCAATTCCTAAGCATTGCTGCAAATACTATTGCTCTCCCTATCTCCATTTTGATCAAAAGATCCATCAAGGAAAATATATTTCCTGACATCTGTAAAAAGTTGTATATTATACCTGTGCATAAAGGTGGAACTGAAACAGACCCTTCCAATTTTAGACCCACCACTATACTATCTCCACTATCAAAAATCTTAGAAAAGTACATTCACAAACAACTCCTTGATTACCTAGTTAAAGAAAACCTTCTAACCCCCACACAGCATAGCTTTCACCCTAAACATAGCACTACTACTGCTCTAATATCCTTTACTAGCACAATAGCCACATCTCATGATAATAACATGCTCGTCTCCTGCTTATTTTTTGATTTATCCAAAGCTTTTGACACTGTCTCTAATAGTTTACTCCTAGCTAAGCTAGCATCTATTAACCTCTGTAACTACTCTCTCCTAGTTCTCTAGTTACCTTACCAACAGATTCCAAGCTGTGAAATCTGTGAAATGGCAATCTAACCTCTCCTCCTTTCTACCTGTTCACACTGGGATACCTCAAGGCTCCATCCTTGGACCCCTTCTATTGAACATCTTCATCAATAACCTTCACTCTGCTTGTCCACTCTCAACTGCTATTCAATATGCTGATGATTCCACAATAATTTCCTGCTCCGAAGATATCATTCATCATTTCTTGCTCCGAAGAGATCACTCCCCTTCACATCCTTATCCAAGAGTCCCTTCACTCTATTGAAAAATGGCTTAACTCCAACCAACTTATACTAAACGCCAAGAAAACAAAACTTCTTCTATTCCTTCCAAAAACTATGCAACATCACAAAGACACCTTTTCAGTCTCTTCCCTAAACAATACATTAATCTCAGCCAAATCTCACACTAAGCTCCTAGGTGTCATAATTGATGACCACCTAAAGTTTGATCTACATATTCAGTAATGTATAAAAAACACACCAAAAATTAGGCCTCCTATACAGACACAAAAAAATCCTTATTAATGCCTCCAGACTCTCCCTAACACAAGCCCTCCTATTACCAACTCTCCTCTACACTGCTCCTTTACTCACATCGCTCCAATTGAATCTCATGACTAAATTAGAACATACATACAACAAAGTTGCAAGGTTTGCTGCCAACTTAGAGTATCACACTCATCACTGCAGAGCCCTAAAAACCTGTACTGTCTGGATTCTACCACCAACTTCTACTCCCCTAACTGCTCCTGGCTCATTCAGTCTTACACACGCCATCATCCTGTCCCACCCTCTACACTGTCGTCCAGCCATATATCCCAAATTGTGCACTTCACAGCTCACTAAAATACCAGTTACAAGACAGTAAATGCCAGTGGCGGCTGGTGACTTCAAATCAAAGGGGGTGCTGCAGGAGACAGCTGAGTGGGTGGGGCCAATGGGAAGTGGTATGGCCAATTAGAAAGGGGTGGAGCTATGCTCAAAACCACAAAAACTGGAACTTTAATTAGACACACTGCCCTGAGTACCAAACCGTCATTAAGAGAGTCCAATCAAGACAAAATGAAGTGTAGAAGAAAAAAATATTTCAATGCATTGGCTACATGACAGCTTACTTAATATCTAGCGGGTAACAAAAAGGTTGTGAGGCATGAAAAAATAAATTACTTTTTAAATACATTACTAGAATGCCAGTCAAAATCAAGTATAAGAAAAACAAGCAGCACTCAATTCAAACCACTTCTCCTTGCACTGCAGTTCTAATTATAATTTATATTCAGCTGTATAAGAGTACCAAGTAACATGCTGAAAGTAGCAATCTCTGTGATACCCCCACTTGTAAAAATTTTTCTTATCCAAAAAAGACCTGCTGCCTGACAACAACTATCTACTTGTTTCATGGGGAAAACATGATCAAAGTAAAACGTGAACAGCAAAGAAAGAAGCTCATGATAAATTGCTTAAAGGATTACTGCACAGGTTATGGACCACATATGATAGATTGGCATTCTGTTTAGCTTACGGGTAGAGTCTGCAAAGATGACTGCAAGTCTCCAACAAATGTAATGAGCTTCTGAAAATACGGTAATCTTGGGGTCTATATCATATGAGCGAATCGCACAAATTGCGAACGCTCATAATACCGAATGCACTGGACCTCAAAGTGCTTTTTCTGAGATTGTGGTACAGTGAAGAATTAGATATTTGCCCTTTCCTCACTGTAGTGTGATCTCAGAGTTAGAATATATATTTAGTGGAGGGTGCAAACCCCCCACAATAGGAAGTTAAATGTCCAGTGCTTTCGATATTAAGAGCGTTCACAATTTGTGCGATTAGCTCATATGATATAGACCCTAATCCTGTCCTTCATTACAAATGCTGTCATATGCATTTCCATACCTAAGGCTTATATGCTATCTAGTTATGTAAATATTCTCTGCATGGCAATAATAAAAAGGCTTTCAATGTTGGCAATTCTTTAACAGTATGCTTATTAAAGCTTACTTTCATCTTGCAATCTCAGACAAGCTTACCTGATGGTCATTAAAGCATTGCTACTTAAACACAGAGCAACAGGCACTGAAACGGCATGCATTGTCTGAATAATAAGAAGCATAAATCAACATTATAAAAATATGACAGAAAACCAGAACATTCTGCAAAATCAGGGACAGATGAAAAGCCACTGTCGTACTTGTGGCTACCTTGGATGGGGGAATACTCTGCACACTTACACTGCATAACTCCTCTTTGCCTTGCTTTGACACATCCAGAGTCACTACATGGGGGAGTGGGGTGCAACAAGTATGTCACAATTTATAATGTCTCTGGCCGACGGCGATGGCCCTGACACATTTGTCATACCTCTCAACCTCAAAGCAAGAAATCTGGACAAAGCCATACATAGAAGTGGGTCAAAGGCCCAAAAATAAGGACAATTTTTAAATATTGCTCTTATAAACTTAGAAAGATAATAGAATAGTAGGTCTTGCATTAGTATGAATTTTCTGAAGGGTATGAAATCTGAAACTCAATGTTTGTCATTATTTTTGAACTTCAATCTTTAATGATTTGCCACTAATTTGCCACAAAACCGCAATTTTATGAAAAACAGACCAAAAATGTGATGCAAAAATATAAAATAGTGACACAATACAGCCCGGGAACCTGTCAAAGAAAGGACACTTTTTTAATATTAGTAATGTTAACTTGAGCAGCTGACAAAATAAGAGAATCTATGTGCATTTCTGAAATAAAAATAATCTATAACTCTAATCATTATAGTTATTTATTAATTGTAAACCCTCCATATTTTCTTCCAAAATTGCTATTTTGCAGAGGGATTATTAGGGGGAGAGCAACATTTTGAGCCAAAATCGGGGACAGTTGAGAGGTTTGGATATGCCTAATTCTATAAAGCAATTTATTTGCACGTACCTCTCAACCTCTTAATGCAGGAAATCTGGACAAGGCCAAATATATTTGGGGAACATACAAAAAATACTAAAACTTGCTCTTGTATAAACTTAAATAGTTGATAGTATAACATGTCTTGCTTTAGCATGCATTTTTCTGAAGGTTATGAAGTCTGAAACTCAATGCCTGTCATTATTTATTGACTTCATTCCTAAATGATTTGCCAGAAAACTACAAATTTTATGAGGAACACAATAGAACAAAAATATAAGGCAAAAATCTAAAACTTTTTCATACATGGTGGTTGCTAGGGAATTCAGGCTCTTGCTACCTGTACCCAAGGTACAGGGTTTCAGCCTGAGTTATTCTCTAACCACAGCCAAGGTATACCACCTGAAGTTTCTCTCTAACCACCAGTATATATTAACTGGGGCATTTCACACACACACAAAAAATGATCAGCCTCTAGCAATGCAGTATCCATGTATCCAAATAATTCCTGAAAGCAATCAACCAACTACTAAAATAAACAACGTATAATCTACATATATTAATGCTTATATGACTGACAAACTGCAAGAAATGTTATGTCCTCCATCATTACTGGATGTTTACCTTGACAGACACTAGTTTGGATTAAATAAAACTGCTTCGGTATTCAGTTTCCAGTCTTTACCTTACTCTGTGTTGCTCTAATCATTTCAATTGTGTTATACCAGCATCAGTACACAGATCTGAAGACCTGCCTATTAAATTCCTCCATGTAGTTGCTCAAACAACGTCTAAACCAAGCACAAGGATCATGAATGACAGTCTCAATGAAAAGACAGTCCTTGAAATCTGGAAATCAGATACATATATTACTTTTACACAAAGCATGTTTTGTCAATTGGTCTAGTACCCTAGTAAATCTGCTTACTAGATTTCCACAAAGGGAAGGGTGCTGACAATGTCACATGTTCATCACAGTTTCATTACATCGGATAGCCTTCAGTACAGGACTTCTCATAAGAGCATTGTTTGTGGACCTATCAAAAGCTTTTGACATGGGTAATTTCACCATCACTGTAATACACGAGGAGCAGATTATCACTAGCTCCTGTGCTTCTTCCCAGGTCACTCAAGAGATGAAATGAGGACATTGTCAGGCTTCCTTCAAACCCATCAATAACGCAGGTCCTTCAGTGATCAGTGTATTAGGGCCCTCTACTATTTACCTGGTTTACGAATAAGTATCAGAGTGTAAATTGCTTCACTATACTGACAAGCAATTACGAAATGTCACACTGGTCCAGTAAGAAACACACACAGAATATTCAACACACACACTGAAACATCTTAAAATATAACCGTGTCAAAAGTCAGACAAGAAAAATCAGAGGGTATGATGTTAATTCTGCTAAACGGAAATGTGAAGAATATCACACTAACATGGAAAAATGTCACCGATACAGTAATATACAACATATCTTGATAAAGCAGTACAGTTAGCTCAAGAGTAGAGGCATACACACACACACACACACACACACACACACACACACACACACACACACACACACACACACACACACAGTCACTGATGCATGCACATATTCATTTTCACGCACACACAGTCATACTGATGTACATTCATTCATACACACACACACACACACACACACACACACACACACACACACACACACACACACACACACACACACACACTATCATGCAAGCACAGACACATACACTAGACCAGCTTATCTATGCTGGCCTCCACAACAATGGCAGGCCAGTTGATAAAAGTTTTTGTCCCAGTTGCTATGACCATGGAAAAATAGCCATTGGTGTAATATGCTAGTGAAAAGACTGAATGGCTCAGGCATTCCCATTGTTAGGAATTCAGCTGTATCACTTTGTTGATAGTCAGCATTGCTTAGCTGTAACAGTGTGGTTGTTTACACTGCAGCACAACCCAAATTATGCCTCTATATCTGTCAATGTTTTTCCTCTCGTCCAGGGAGTGTCATTCTAAGGTAAGGTGATGCTGTTGCTCGGTCTGTTATGCTGTAATGCTGAAAAAAAGCATCATAATTTCTTGGAGACTGGGCACTCTGCTGTTGCCACCAATGCACTCCCATAACTTTTTCTTTCTACTCCATAGTATACTCAGCCATTCACTTGATTGTGAGCATCATACTGTGTTGTGGTTTCCCAGTTGTATGAAGATTGCATACCTGGACTCCTCTAGGTATGCAGTTGTGTATGGCCTTACTCTGTAGCATGAAAAGGGATGTGAGGGACTTTTATAAACTGCCTAGGGACATAGTATATGGGTTTTATTTTCTACCAGCCCTATGCAATTGCAGTTGCATGCAAAGGTTATGAACAGCACACACAATTCCTTTTTTAGCAAGTAATATTCATAGCATGCCTCTGTGCCTACAGTTTCCTTGTAAATAATTATATTGTTCTCTCTTAAATCACCTTTACTTAATACTTTCTACTGAATTTTATATACATACCCACACTAAGCTGTTCTCATATTTCTTGTACATTTTCATTTTCAAAAGAACACAGATGCATGAAGCTACATCATAGGATGACAGCCAGTCACAAGATATCTTAGTGGTGTAAACTTCTATTGTCACCAATAGTATATATATATACATTATCTTAGGTGTGTGCTTTCTTTGTCATTCCCACATATGAAGACATATAACAAGTGCAGTCTTTTCTCTAGGATCAGATCAATGTTCTTTATGGTTGACTTCCTATCTTACTAATTTTTGTGAAAGCAATGACAGTTGCTTCACAAACAAAGATATAATCACTCATCATGGCAATCAAAATGCAGCATTATTTATTGTTTATTTTTTTGATTTCTTGAAAGAGAAAGTCCATCCAGGTCAAAAAAGCCCCTTTTCAGTGAAGGCCCGGGGACATTACTGTAGTAGCTCTTTGCGACAGCTATTAGTACATGCACACACACACACACACACACACACACACACACACACACACACACACACACACACACACACACACACACACAGAAAGTCTTCTTCACTTACCTGTTTCATGCACAGAACATATCTGAATCCAGCCAGCGACCGAACAACAGAACATGTCCGAAGACACATCGACCAACAGAATCCATCTGCATGACACCCATCCAGCCAGCAGTGACCAACAGCATCCATCCAGCCAGCAGCTCCATCTGCACGACGCCCAGCCAGCAGCAACCAACAGAATCCATCCAGCAGCTCCATCTGCACGACGGCCAGCGAAGCCACATAATCCATCCAGCCAGCAGCTCCATCTGCACGATGCCCATCCAGCCAGAGTCATGAAATCCCCATGAGAGCTGATCACGAAATCCCCACGAGAGCTGATAGAGAGCTCTCAGCTCACTCCTCATTGGCCATGTCTGCAAGGGAAGCAGTCCGGAGCTCCTCTGTTCTGTGCCGTCATCGACCGCACAGATTCCTGGGTATCCTACAGCACAGGTTGCTGGGTACCTCTTTCTCTGCATCTGGACTGCTGATAAAGGCAGTCTGAGTGGATTTTTTGTTTCACAGATTTTTTTTTTCTTTGATTTTTTCTAGGTGGGAGGGCTGCAGACTGGCAGTCCGATAGCACGAGCCGCCCCTGGTAAATGCAATACTAATGTTGGTAAATTACTCTATAGTCATTCTGTAGTCTCAGCTTGGAATAAGTTACCACTAAAATTCAAAACTATCACAAACACCAACTCCTTTAACTCCACCTTACAAGACAGACTGCCTTTGTCTTGGACCTACCATTGTAATGACTGAACATAATTACAATCCTCTACTATGCTGTCTCTCTTCTAGCTACCCACTTGGCTAGTTTCCTTGCTAACTTAGTCTCCTGAGCAAAGGTTATTCCTCCTCAGGATTCACCTGTTTTCCCCTCTTTTTACTTTCTTTCAGGCTACACTCTACAAAACTATTGCCCTTTCCTACTTTTCTCAGTTTATTTACTGCTGATAGACTGTTTTTTTTATCCTTGCTTATATAGAAACTTGTTGCAAACTTGCTATTATGCTTAAAAAGAAATTTGTTGCAAACTTGTTACTCTCATCATTGTACTTTTTGGTCTCACTTTTTTATTCTCATTGTTAATGTTCTGAATAATTGATTTTGTAACTTGAACTACTTATCTTTTGAACTACTTATATTGGGTCTCCGCTGAAAATGGGATTCTGCTCAGACGGGCTAACCCGGTTAACAAATGTCAAATAAATAAATAAATAAATCTTCCATTTCCCCTCCAAGTGTTTATTATTGCCCTGTTTATCAGCTTTGCAGAGGCATTATTCTGCATTTTTGCATTCGAACATAATGATCGTCATGGTTGTTCATAGATACGCCTGCATCACAATCCCGTCCTGTTCCCTGATCACTTTCTGTGTGAAGTCAACATGTTCTTCCCATATCTGTCTTTATGAGTTTTCTACTTTCCTGCCACACCTCAGAAATATACTATCCATATTAAATCACCCATAGAAGTACATAGTAGATAGCATGCAACTGAATTGAAGACTGGGAAATAAAAGGATATTTTTGTGCTCTTCTTGAAACCAAAAAGTATTTTTTGAATGTTGTGTTCTTAGACTTTTTTTACCAAGTGTCAGCTACATTTTAGGGTTGTTTATCAAGTGTTCTTACTTATAAGGTATAAATATGACACAGGTAACAAAATAAATCCATAAGTTTTCCTAAAACAGTGACAAACTGTTCTGGTACTGTTCAAACAGCAACAAAATTGCCAAAAAAGTTGTGCTGTACTAGAGCATATATATCTAAAGGTAATAAGGTTGCTTGGAGACCCAATAATCCTTCCCCAGTGGCTAAATTGTATGTAAGGTTTTCTATCTCTTACCTCAGGTGCATTAATAAAGCTAACAACCAAAATGATAAGCACTTTTTTGTCCACTCAGACCTCCTTTACCACCCCAGCTGGATCTACCAGCCATTCTCCTACCACTGGACTTACAGTGGCATTTCAGGGGCTGGCCATGGATCCTAAGGATGCCTGGTTAGTTTGTGTTTATGTTTGTGTTTTTGTGTGTGTTATTTTGTTTTATGCACTACCCACTTCTCTTTCCCAACCTTTCACATTCAGTGATTGCATCCAAGGGCAAATCTCCTCTTTTAACCATGCTCCCCCTTACAGAATGTAGCAACAAGCACTCTCAACACAGGATGGACAGATAGACACAACCTTTCCTGCCATTCTGTCAGTCACCCTAGCCACTCATCAAACCTGGGTTTGCTAGGCCATAATCAAGGTTTAATCCCTCTACTCCACTGGAATGTCTTAAAAAGATAAGCACCTTTGTCTTTGTTAAAAAACTTCATCAGATCTAAATGTTATACTGTAACACATTTCAGCTTTATAAGGAGATCATCAAGAATGTAATTATATTAGAAAAAGCAGTCTGCACTGTTCCCATTAAGTGAAAGGGATGAATGGAGCATAGGCACTTTAATAAGATCTCCCTTAGTATGTCAACCTCTAACATAACCAACAACGAAAACATCGGGATCATAATATCAAACAACTGGAACATCAAAAACTGAAAAGTAGCTGTTTTGCTGAGACTGCTGTACAGCAGGGGGTGGGATCTTGCCCTCTTCCAGCTGTAATGCATATATATCTATATCTATATCTATATCTATTTATATATCTATAGCTATATCGATATATATATTTGTGTGTATACATATGCATACAAAAATTAGCAGGAGGTATTGCCTGCAAACCGGTGTCTTAGATGCTGTTTCCTTTTTCAATATACTAGCAGTTTGACATTGTGGTCTCAATGTTTTCAATGTTAACTATGTGAGTGGTTGACATTGTGATATAGACCTGTTTAATAAGAGGGTGGGTAGAACCTACCAAAAAAGATTGTAGCTGAAACATTTCTGAATTTATACTTGGCCAAAGCCAACTTTTCAGCTACTTTGTTAATATGGGGGAGCTGTTTTCAGATGTACATACTAAAACCTTCCCAGTGGATTTCCTGTAGTTTCTTTTTCCTTTTTCTTTGCATCTCTTTGCCCTTGTTGCCTACAGATCATGAGTCCCTCTTGGCCAGTTGAGCTTATATTAATTCCCCCATTACAGGGAGTGAAAATCAGTCAAGGGGGGTGGGGATATCACATACACAGCTAGTGGGACGGTTCAAGACTTTTTGTTTATTCTCCCTATCTCCCCATGTTCCCACTCATTGACAGCCCATAGGTACTGTGAGGGTTACTTTTCATGTGGTGATATCAGCTGGACTTACCCAGTGAACAAACAGTAAATAAATAAAACATAAATAAATAAATGAATAAATAAATGTCCTGCATCCATTCTGGACGTCATTAATTCAACATTTCAACATGGGCCAGTGCTTAAATATGAAAAAATGGGAGCAGGTGTAAGGAAGAATGTAGAAGAATAAACATTGATATCTCAGACATCGTAGCACTGAATGAAGTTTAACAACAAATTAAAAACAACTATGTCTCTTAAGTAGACATTTCTGTGAAGACTAGAGAGAAGAAAGGGGCATTGCAGAAATGAAGGATAGAGACATGACAAAGAAATGTGTTGATGAGTAATGAGGGGACAATAAATGAAGTTAGTAGAACAAAGGCTCAGACAGAGTGAAGAATACTTAGCACCCTTACAAAGGTATTTTAAAAGCAAATAAATACACACAAGGCAGAGGATATTTAAACGTAAAAATGGAAGATGAAGTAAGCAAAATACACCCAATGAAACGACTGGCAGTGAATAGCTACTACTTCCAGGATTTCACATGATAATGTCATGGGAATATAGCCACAGCAAACAGTAGAAGTGTTGGTGAGTAGAGCTAATCGAACACCTTTGACACAGAAAAAAGCCATGAACCAGCTTTTATCAATGCGGATGAATAATACAGCAGTACTCTATTCATGATTGAATGAGGTTATCTCCAAGACTGCAGCCATGTAGATGTAATCATGCAACATTAAACTGCAAGTGGAATGGCTATTGGAAACTGTAGTTATTTAGCCTGGCCTCTGTCATATAGGAATGATGTAGTTCAATTAGAAAGGAAAATGCTTCTTCAGTACATAAAAAAAAACAATGAAATGCACATCCTAGGCAACCTGAGTTAACAACCTGTAAGAAAACCCTGACAGTTTTCTGACTCAGTAAAGTGTCAAACTGGTTCTAAATGTAGCTAATACATATTTTAACATCTACAATTATGCACAGTAAAGGAGAATCTAGGAGTTGGGGAGTAATGATCTAGGTAAATGTTTACTAGTCTTGTTCCAAAATTAGCTGCATAGTGGATCACAGAAAGCCTAGAATGTGTCTTTGCAGTGTAAGCAGTTACCAGTGAAATTCTGCTTCACTTAGTAGTAAGACAAATTATCTTTAGCATCTCTTCAGGTCATATTTGTGTTGATGATATTAACATCAGCAAGTCTGGATAACAGAAAGTCATACAAAGGATGAAAGCAGCTTCACCTGCATGGATATTTATAAATGACAAAAAGCTATGGGCATTTCTCCAGCTGCTCCAAGAGATGCGCTTCATCACTCTGAAATGAAGTACTTTAACAGACTGTAAGGGATAAATTAGTATACTTATTTCAGACATCTTATATGTGAAGAAGCGTCATGAGGAGATGATAAGAAAAGCTGGTGAGCTAGGTTTAACTTAAGACATGTAGAAAAATATATGACCATAGAAAGAGACAAGGTATTATTCTTGTGCATAATCAATTTGGTTGGACTACCTTGACTAACATCTAAAGTTCAGCAGACCCCATTTCAGGAAATGCATAAAAAAGAACTGTGTCTGCTCCTAGGAGGTCCAGCAATATTGTAAAATGTCAATGCTAGAAGTCTTATGAACAAATGTAGAAGTACATAAGGAAATAAGCAAGAGGAGAACGCAGACAGAGATCTTCAAAATCAAATGTAGTAGGATTACTGATTGATGTGTGCAGTTTGCTTGCGGTAACTGCAGTTCACTTTGTGCTAATGTACTCCATTTCTCTGAGTTGCAGTGCAATACAGTGCACATTACCTAGAACCCATTTCAGTGTCATACTTTAAACTTAGTACTTGAAGAGACTTATCTTTCTGTAACTTTGATAAGTTTTAGGTGCAGCACAGATTTAGGGCAGCCACTGAGAGTTTCACTACTAACTTATTATGGCTTTTCTCTATATCACCCTAATTTCCACTGCACATGCCAGAGATGTCCCAGTGGTCGAGGTTCTGCTGCTTCAAGAGATGCTCTTAGTATCAGCCCTAAACCCTTGAAAGGCAATGATCTCCAAAAGGGTTTCGTCCTGGAGTACATTAACCCCTACCAGCTCTCCCCTAAAGAACAACTTGCAATTGATCATTCATCTTTCTCACAGTCCAGCTGCTTTAGCACCCAACCGGCTAATTAAATGCAGTTGTCTGAGGTTATACTTAGGGCTCTATACATTTGTGCCAGCCGAGCTTGCCAACACCTCTCATTAAGTGTTTTCTGATTACCTTTTGAGAGATGTGGGAGGGCCTAGGACTACCTCATATTTGCAGTGGATGCTGACCTCATCACTTCCATTCACATCTAGTACTGGGAGATTGAACTATAGCTTTTACCTTTTCAGTTATTGTAATATTTTATCCTGCTTCTAATTAATGAAACTGTCCTATTTATCTAATTTTCATTACTTTTGCACTGCTGGGCATTATAGTAAACATGGCATTTCATTATTAGAATAAAAACGTATGCTACACTAGAACTCTGTCTCACCTGTCAGTTGACTGACACTCTGGTTATCTAAATCCCGGTGCAGACCAGAAGAAGGTGTCCCTTCTTTGTGTGCAACATGCGCCTGGCACTCCTGAGTCAGATATAAGATAAAAGAGTAAGCAGAGTTCTTGTTCAGGGTCCCCTATATTTTGTTGAGTTAACATCAATCGAAGCAACAACTGCATGAAACAAGCTGGATGAATTTTAGATTGGATGGAAAAACAAATACAATTGTTTTTGCAGTGGGAAGACCTCATGCATCACCCATATGGGGGGCTTCTCTGACTATCATCCTTGATTAAATATAGTTACTCCATCGTGGCATTACCGCAGAGAAAAATGAGAAGCAGAAAATAATTTCAGTCAGTGCCATTTCAAAAATAGGAACCAATCAGCCATATATCCTATGGGGGAAAGGAATCACAGAGCAGCAGAGAGCGAGAGGAAGTGCATTTAATGAGTGAACCCTCAGCCATTTTATACTTAATCAAAAGTAGGGAAGCCTTCCTTCAATTAGTAAGGATCACATTCGGTTGCAAGATAAACTCTATATCCCCATATATTAATGGCCATCACCTCAAATGGCTGATCTGTCAGATTAGAGTATCAAATTATTTAAGACTTAAGAGTTTTTACTGTTTACATCTCCTCAAGCTCCAACAGATAAGATATTCATGACACTGCTTCCTGTCACTCTATTTATACTGTGTGATTGTAACTTAAACTATAACATTCAGGCTACCAATTTACTTCACAGTTCTTTTATTGAGTATTATATTTGGGAGTTGGTCTGTATGCCTAAACAGTACTTCATCTAGTAAGCATTTATTAATTGATGGTATTTATTCCAAATTGGCCTGAGTGCAGCTCTGCTGCTTACACAGACCCACCTGTCTGTGTGACCATTCCAGCATGTCCACTACATTATTTTCCAAATTTAAACTTATTCCATACATATTCCATTACTTAAGTATGGAATGAGATCAGTCACATACTGGTCATCTGTAAAGTCTCAGTCAGCATATGTTATTTTTGCAATTCATTCTCAAAGTTCTGCCTCCCTACAGGAAGAGACCAAACAGGTCAAGATTATGCTACACCCTGACTGTTTTCTGAATTAAGGTGTGACACCTGTGCACTGGCCCAGCAATCAAGGAGCCTCAATCCTCACCACTAATACCAGTGAGGGGCGTCCATATAGGGAAAGGATAATAAATATGCACACAGTAAAATACAATTTCCCTTAAGAGCACACAGCGATCACAGTCAGTCTGGGTCTGGTTTCTCCCTTTCTTTCCAGGTCCCCAGTAAGACTCCCCAATGGCACAGCTGGAGGGTTCAGATCTCAGCCTACTGGGCAAGCTAAAACCTACAGCACCCTCTCTGTACAACCAGGGCTTCGTGTCCCTGCCCAAGTAGCTGACACACACACACACTTTGAGATAAGAGTTATATACAACCACACAGACACTCCTGGGGAAGGCTGACACAGGTTCTCCAGCTGTGTCCCTTTTACCCAGACTATACAGTAATACCACTTGCCACCACCCACTAATATTTATCAGCTACTAAAAGGCCCTTATGGAAGGCTGTCCAATTATACTGTGCAATATTATTATCCAAATGGTAAGTGCAACTGAACAGTCAAGGCTTATTGGAGTGGCTTGGCCAGCATCACTATATTTATTTATTAATATTTGTTTACCAGGATTGTCTGACTGGAAACCAGGTGTACTTTTTCAGCAGAGTCCTGGGGAGAAAAACTCCACAAGGTTGCATAACATGTTATTTAGAAGAAAAAAATTGTTGCAAGATATGTAGGTGAGCCTAAGTACATTATATATACAATCAACTTCATAGAAAATGGAGAAAAAAAAAGAGAAAAAGTATGATATGTAATTACATTGAGTTAAATCTGCAAAGGGTAGAGAATAAGGCTGTTGAAACCTGTTCAATAGGGGTGGTTATGGATAGTACTAGTGTAGTAGGCGTGGGTTCAGGGAGGGTCATTGCAGTTACATAAATGTTTTTCACAGCATTGTGATTTGAGGAGTTTTTTTGAATGTGGCAGAGTGGTTTTGATTTCTGAGGCGTGGGAGTAGTGTGTTCCATATTTTTGCAACTTCATAAGGGAATAGAGATTCCCCTTTGCTATTTTTACATGAAATTACTTTTAATAGGGCTTTGTTACTAGATCAAAGGTCCCTTTTATTACTATGGAAGTTTAGTAGGTCTGTTAGGGCAGGTGTTTTGTCAGGATGATGCTGTATTTGATGGGTTAAAATGAGTTGATGGTAGTGAAGTAGGTTAGGGAGTTCTAATCAGTGTAGTTTATGTGGGGATTGGCAGTGGTGAGATTGTGATTTAGCACTGGTTGCAAACCTAGCTATTTTGTTGTAACATATAGAGAGTTTGTTAAGGTCAGTTTTATTTAGATTTATTAATACTAGGAATGTATAAAGGGTTGAGAAGAGATGAGTTCTAGCTATGGCAGTTCTGGAATCGGGGGTTAGGAATTTGTTGCTGTGATAAAGGCAGCCTAGTTTTTTGTGAATTTTGGAGATGGTTAGGGATATGTGTTTACTGAATTTAAGTTGTTGGTTAATTTAAAATCCTAGTAGTTGGCCTCGGAAACAGGAGTTATGAGGGTCTTATTGGCTGAAAAAATGGAGAAGGTGGGATCAGAGGTCATTGTTGGGTTGAATAGAATTAGTTGTGTTTTTTTAGGGTTCAGTATTAGCTGTGAATTGTTTAGCCAGTTTTCTATTTCTGAGAATGATTCTTGAGCTCAGATTTGTAGTAGCTGGAAAATAGGTGCAGAGCAGATCAGGGTAGTGTCGTCTGCATATTAGATAATGTTGGATTTTGTGGTTGCTAGGTGGAGTGGATTTGTAAACACATTGAATAGAATGGGACCAAGTATTGAACCTTGCAGTACACCACATTTGACTGGGAGAGGGGAGGAAAGGGAGTTGTGCTATTTGGTGCTATGGCCAGGTTGAAATCCGTATTGAGTTTGTGAAAGTATGTTTTTGGAGAGTAGATGGGACAGGAGTTGGTGATGGATACATCTTTCTAGGATTTTAGATAGGGGTGAAAGAATTGCAATGGGACGGTAGTTGGATAGGTCAGTGGAGGTGCCGCCCTTATGAAGGGGACTGATGTATGAGGTTTTCCATAGTGATGGAACATAGCACACATTGATGGATCTCTTTATCAGTATTGAGATTCGGTAGGATATGGCCTTAGATGCAAGCTGGAGGAATATGACTGGGAGGTTGTCGACAGCAAGGGTGGTTGGCTTCAGTCTGGCAAGGAGTTTTAGGATGGTTGATGCAGATACTGGCTTGAGTGAAAAGGGGGTGGAATTAAGTGTGGCTTTGATGGTTGGTAGGGGGATAGTAGGGTTAGTATCATTATTTATTTATTTATTTATTTCAGTTTGGTGACCGGTGGGGGGGGGGGTCTACTGGGCTCGAGAGCCCATTTTCAGTGGAGGCCCTGGGAGAAAAGCTCCAACATTACAAAGTAAAACATTTGATATTGGATAAAGTTACAATTCATGATACAGATACATAAGATAAGCAAAATACAATTGATATGGAGGGTATAGAAAAAATAGAGACATAAACAGGTAAATTGGTAAGGCTTCACATTACATAGTAGATATTGAGTTTGTGGATTAAGTAACTATTCAAAATTCAGGCATGAACTGGTACATTGGTAAAGCTACACTTTACACAGTAAGCATTAAGCATTCAGATAAAGTACCCCTCAGGATGCAGATACATAAGATAAGCAAGTTATAGTAGCAATTGAGGGTGCAGACACTTTTGAGAACAGAGACATGAAGTGGTGCAAATACTTTGTAGAATAGAGACATTAACTGGTACCTTAGTAATTTAGCAGGTAGGTCATATGTTGCAAGGAAAAAAATCCAGAGTTTATATAGAAAATGTGTCTTGTTTGGGTGCCAGAACAGGTACAAATGAAGGGAGAGGAGAACCGGGAATGAAAGCTAAATGCAATATGTATGAAATGCACAAGAAATAATGCTGAAGAGAGAGTCATTTCTAGAGGTGTTAAGAAGTAATTTCTAGAGGTGTTAAGTAGTAGGCAAAGGGGAAGTAGGGAAAATATGATTTAAAGTGAGAAGAGAAGTAGGCTAGGTGGGTAAAGTGCAATTGCACTTCCACTTAGAGAATAAGTATGAATGGAGATGTGATTTGAAGTTGTTAGTGTTTTCAATAGTTCGTAGAGAAGAAGGGAGAGACTTCCATTTTTTGGCTAGGGAGAAGGACAGGAGTTGCCGTCCAGCAGGGCGGGTTGGTTTGTAGACAGTGAGAAGGTTTAGCTGGGAAGATCTAAGTGGCCTATTAAGAGTGTAAGGTTGTAGGAAGTTGGAAAGAGCAGGGCATATGGTAGGGTTAAAGAATAGCTTATGGACAGTAGTAAGTTGGAGGTAGTCCAGATGGTTGCGAAGTTCTAGCAAGTTAAGAATATGGATGGCAGAGCAATGGTTGGAGGTGTGTTTGGCTTTTATGGCAAACTTGGAGATTTTATTGTAACAACTTTCCATTTTGGAAGAGATTGAGGCAGATAGATTAGTTAGTATGGGTGCACCATACATTAGAGTGGGGAGAAGGTAGGTGGTGGCAAGGGTATGTCTAGTAGAAGGAGTGAGATGGTGGATGTTTCTATATAGTAGGCCAAGTTTTTGATGTTTTTTTTTTTATGTTTAGTTGAATATGTGTGTCAAATTTTAGGTGTTCATCTATGGTGACCCCAAGTAGTTTAGCATAGGGAATGGTTTCTATAGTAGAATTGTTGTGGCTTCTGATTTGGAAAGAATTATTATCAGGTGGGCAGGATTTTGAAGGAGTGAACAGTAGTATTTTAGATTTGTTAGCATTTAGAGATAAATGGTTTTTCAACATCCAGTCCTTAGTGGCAGAGAAGGCGGTTTGTGTGAAAGATTGAAGTTCTGGGAGGTTGGTGGCTTTGCAGATTAAAGTGGAGTCATCAGCATATTGTACTATTTTAGTATTTGGTTTTAATATGGTGGAGGCAAAATAGTTGTTAAAGCTGTATGCTATTTCAAGGTTGGTCCTTTCTATGTTTGGTGGTGGTGTGGTGGTTTTTCCAGGTTGGAGGGTGCCATTCACTGCAGCCCAGAATTTCTGTGGGTTGTTACCATATTTATTTTGTGGGGTTAAGTAGTGATTTTATTTGTCTAGTCTAACTTGCTTTTTTGCCTTATTTCTAAGTTCTAGGTAGGTTTGTCTAGTTGAGTCTGTTTTAAGTTGTTTCCAGGATTCCCATGCTTTGTACCTTTGTTTTAATAAGGCCTTAGTGGTTTTAAGTAACCAGGAGGAGGATTACTACATACTCTAACTGTTTTTTATTGGAGCTAGATGGTTTAAGAATGTGGAACTAAAGAAATCAGCTGCATTGTCCAGGGGTAGAGTTTTGGTGGGAGTCCAGTTACAGGATTTTAATGTGTCAGTGAATAGGCCTAAGGGGACGTTTTTGTAGGAACGGGTTTGTAGAAGGGAGGATGGGTTGCTATATTTAAGCTTGTGTCTAAGTAGAAAACTTGGGTTATGGTCACTGAGAGAATTGGGTAGTGTACTATTTTGGTGAGCAGCATTGGGTTGGTTAGTGAGTATCCAGTCTAATATGGATTCCCTTTTGGTGGCTTTATCTGTGTGGGTAGGAGTTTGAATAAGTTGGGTAAAGTTATATAGCTTAATGTGGTTAGTAGGTGTTGGGGAGTGGATGGAGGTCCAGTTGATGTTAACATCACCTAGCACTAAGGTTTCATGAGGGAGGAAGTGGGAAGACCAGTAGAGGATTGATTCTAGGGTGTTTATGTTGTCACCCGGTGGGATATATATACCTAGCAAGTTTAGATATTTGTGTTGCTTTAGGTGAAGTGTGGTGAGTAAAGTTTCAGCATTATAGAGGTTTGTACATTTTTTTTGTGAGGCTTGGATCTTTAAGATAGATTTGTATAATAGGGAAACATCTCCACCTCTTTTCTGTGGTCTGACTACCCTTAAAATGTTATAACATGGTGGGGTTATAGAGTTGCTATTGACATGAGGTTTAAGCCTTGTCTCTGTTATGAAAATTATGTTGGGGTTATATAAAGAGATAGATGGGTGAAGTTCATCTCTTTTGTTCATAATACTACGGATGTTCAAATTTAGTATTAGTAGGTCAGAAGGTTTGTGCTTAAGTGGAAGGTGGGTGTTATCTGCATATATGAGAGTAGATACTGGGCCTGGGTTGGGATGAATGTCACCTCCTCTTAGTAATTGAGCTGCTATGTTGGAAAGAGTTTTGAGATAGGAAGCTAATAGACAATGGTATCTATAGCTAGGATTTTTTTTTAGTTTCTGAGATGTATTTTATTGGTTGAGTGATTAGGGGGAGGGATAATCTATGGTTGATTAGAGATGTGTCTAAATGTATGTGGAGGGTGAATGTGGAAAGGGGTAAGGTAGGGGATTTATTGTTGTTGAGGTGGGAGAGTGTAAAATGATAAGAGGTGCTGGAGGAGATTAAATGATGGGCTATAGATGAGAGAAATAGAAATAATAGAGAGGAGTGATGCTGAGAGTAGAGGGTGTAACTCATGATGAAATGTGAATTGGTTGTAAAAGGGAGGGTAAGAAGGAGAAGGTCAAAAAGGTGTATGGTAAGCTATGGGTCTGGTTGAGTTTGATTGGTTGGTTGCAGGGTGTGGTAGATAATCAGATGATAATGGGCAGGAATAAATCTATGAGTAGTGGAGGTGGGTGGGAAATGTGGGCAGAGTAGGGGATTGAAGTGATTCCAAGCATTAGAGAGGGTGAACAGAGCGGGGCTACACCAAGAAGTGCAGGTAAGTGACTGCAAAAACTATCACTATCAGTAAGGAGGTGGACAAAATAGAAATGGAGAAATGGCCAGTGCTAATACTGTAAAGACTACAGAAGACCAGTATTTACCAAATTGCAAACAAGAAGAGGTTTAAGTGATAAAAATATCAAAAATGGATTGAGTTGGGCGGGGGGGGGGGGCAGAGGGAGAAATTTCACTTAGGAATCTAGGCTGTGGTGTTGTATCATATATATGGAGTGGTGGAAGACTACCAATTAAGAATACACTTTCCCACTGCCAACCCTTGTGATATGTAGCTAATGAAGTTAGGCAGATATTAACCTTTTGAATAGAACAACAGAAGGGCTGATGACACTCCTTCCCTGGGGAATTCACAAGAATGGCTGCTTGTGCTCAATAATGGGGGCAATTGACTGGTGATGTATTAATCTGTTTATGCCTGGAAAAACAGAAAGTCTGCAGGTTCTCCTGTTCTGGGGTGTTCACAAGGGTGGTTGCTTGTGCTCAGGAAAATGGGGAGCCGTTGTCTGATGGGAGGCACTATATTTTAAGCCTATGATTAAAAAAAGCATTACTAACAAACAGACATTAAATGTTTAGGGTCCATACAAATAGAATATGAAAAATAATACAGAAATACTGAATATTAGGACACAATTACAATATAAATAGTCATTCACTATGCCCATTTACATCAAACTCAAAAAAAAAGAAATGCTGTGACAGGTAATAGGTGATAACTCTCAGCAGGAGCAATTCAGCTTGTGGAACTAGTTGTATGAAGTGTGAAAATATTCCAGAAAATGGCACTTGTTACCCAGTTTATACTAAGTGAAAGTGGTGATGGTATACAGTTAAAAAAACTAGGGAATTAACAGAATAAATGATTATAGTCCCTTTATTAACATCTGTTTATTCCACTTTGTCCTGACAGTGCAGCGTCTCTGTGACTAAACTATATTTAGATGTTTACTTTCTTTTTTGGCAGGCTATCATACATAGAAAACTGCTAGAAAGGCAGACAGAATTGCAATTTAACAATTAACTTCCTTGCTGTGGGCAAAAAGCAATGTCCTGTTTATGTAAAAAATATGGATTCAAACAAAACAAAAAGAATATCAGGTGATAGCATTTGATTTAACTGTGTAAAGGACTATGATAGGATACTATCTGTACCATATATATGTGAATTTAAAGAACCCCGCAGTTAATGTGATGCTACAAAAAAGATCATGCGATCTACGGAATATTGCCAATTATTTACGGAGGTACTAAATGGTGAGTTACAGTGCCTTACTAAATAATAGCAAAGGGATAAGCCCTATTATAGTTGTTTGACAAAAAATTTAAAATAAAAAAGACGGTTGGGGAGTTTACAATTCAAACTATCATTCGAATATGATGCAAGCCGCTATGTTATGGTACACCTTCCCTATACATACTCTTGGGTAATGCAAACTTAGAAGCCCAACATAGAAATTTTTTTTGATTTCTTAGAATGTCAAAACAGAAAGAGAGGTTAGGTGTTTTAACATAGATATAGCTCTCTGCAAGCAGTAAACTATCATGGTCTTCAAGCGATATAGAAGGACTCCTGCCGAGATTACGGTTAGTGAACAAGGCAATGGAATTAGCGTTTCCACAGAGTATACTGTATGCATCAGCAGATGTAAAGAAACAAGCATTCAAGATGAAGCACACATAAACAAAATAATCAAAATAAACAACATGGCAAGATCAAACAATATGAGAGCAGTTATTACAGAAATCAATACAGCATTACATGTACATCAGCGTACTCTAACGATCATTAGCAATGAACTGAACACCAATCGACAAATATGGCTCAATAAGTAAAAAATACAGCTGCAAACCAAAAACAAATTATCAACATGTAGATAAGTATGCAGTCAGAATTATAATATAGGCAGAAGTATTAAATATTGCACAAGTGACTTACAAGAGCAGAAGCACATGTGATAGGCTGGCAGACTGTAGAAAGTGATTCAAAATTTGCGCCCTTTTCCAGGTGATTTTAAACCTCGTATAAGTCACATGGGGGGGGGGGATAAAAGCAAACAGTTAGTCACAGTCAATGACATGCAACAAGGAGTGCAGGTAAGTGACTGCACCAAGTGCAGGCAAGTGACTGCAAAAAACTATCAGTAAGGAGTTGGACGAAACAGAAATGGAGAAATGGTCAGTGCTAATACTGTAAAGACTACAGAAGACCAGTATTTACCAAATTACAAACAAGAAGAGGTTTAAGTGATAAAAATATCAAAAAGTGGATTGAGTTGGGGGGGGGGGCAGAGGGAAAAATTTCCCTCAGGAATCTAGGCTGTGGTGTTGTATGGTCTCTGTGGAGTGGTGGAAGGCTACCAATTAAGAATACACTTTACCACTGCCAACCCTTGTGATGTCTAGCTAATGAAGTTAGGCAGATATTAACCTTTTGTCTAGAACAACACAAGGGCTGATGATAACCCTGCCCTGGGGAATTCACAAGAATGGCTGCTTGTGCTCAATAATGGGGGCCATTGACTGGCGCTGTAGTAATCTGTTTATGCCTGGAACAACAGAAAGTCTGCAGGTTCTCCTGTCCTGGGGTGTTCACAAGGGTGGTTGCTTGTGCTCAGAAAAATGGGGAGCCGTTGTCTGATGGGAGGCACTGTATTTAAAGCCTATGATTAAAAAAAGTATTACTAACAGACATTAAATGTTTAGGGTTCATACAAATAGAATATGAAAATAATACAGAAATACTGAATATTAGGACAAAATTACAATATAAATAGTCATTCACTATGCCCATTTACATCAAACTCAAAAAAAGAAATGCTGTGGGAAGTCGTAGCTGATAACTCTCGGCAGGAGCAATTCAGCTTCTGCAACTAGTTGTATGAACTGTGAAAACAGTCCATAAGATGGAGCTTGTTACCTAGTTTATACTAAGTGAAAGTGGTGATGGTATACAGTTAAAAATAACTTGGGCATTAACAGAATAAATGACTATAGTCCCTTCACTAACATCTTTTTATTCCACTTTGTTCTGAGAAGCTAAGATAGGGATGGACGGTACAGCGTCTCTGTGACTAAACTACATTTAGATGTTTACTTGCTTTTTTGGCAGGCTATCGTACAAAGAAAATGACTAGAAAGGCGGACAGAATTGCAATTTAACAATTAAGTTCCTTGCTGAGGGCAAAAAGCAGTGCCCTATTTTTGTAAAAAATATGGATTCAAACAAAACTAAAAGAATATCAGGTGATAGCAGTTGATTTAACTGTGTAAAGGACTATGACAGGATACTATTGGTACCATATATATGTGAATTTAAAGAACCCCGTAGTTAATGTGATGCTACAAAAAAGATCAGTCGATCTACAGAATAGTGCCAATTATTTACGGATGTATTAAATAGCGAGTTACAGTGCCTTGCTAAATATTAGCAAAGGGATAAGCCCTATTATAGTTGTTTGACAAAAAATAAAAAGTAAAAAAGATGGCTGGGCAGCTTACAATTCAAACTATCATTGGAATAGGATGTAAGCTGCTATGTTACGGTAAACCATCCCTATACATAGTCTTGGGTAATGCAAACTTAGAAGCCCGACATAGATATGTTTTTTGATTTCTTAGAATGTCAAAACAGAAAGAGAGGTTAGGCGTTTTAACATAGATATAGCTCTCTGCAAGCAGTAAACTATCGTGGTCTTCAAGCAATGTAAAAGCACTCCTGCTGAGATTAGGGTTAGTGAACAAGGCAATGCAGTTAGCGCTTCCACAGAGTATACTGTATGCATCCGCAGATGTAAAGAAAAAAGAATTCAAGGTGCGGCACACATAAACAAAGTAATCAGAATAAACAACATGGCAAGATCAAACAATATGAGAGCAGTTATTACAGAAATCAGTACAGCATTACATGTACATCAGTGTACTCTGTGTAACAGTTATTAGCAATGAACCAAACACAAATCAGCAAGTATGGTTCAATAAGTAAAAAATACAGCTGCAAACCAAAAACAAATTATCAACATGTAGATAAGTATGCCGTCAGAATTACAAATATAGACAGAAGTATTAAATATTGCACAAGTGACTTACAAGAGCAAAAACACATGTGATAGGCTGGCAGACTGTAGAAAGTGATTCAAAATGTTCTCCCTTTTCCATGTGATTTACAACCTCGTATAGGTCATATGGAGGGGAAGTGTGTATAAAAGCAAACAGTCAGTCACAGTCAATGACATGCAACAAGGAGTGCAGGTATGTGACTGCAAAAGACTATCAGTTAAGAAGGTGGACGAAATAGAAATAGAAAAATAGCCAGTACTAATACTGTAAAGACTACAGAAGACCTGTATTTACCAAATTACAAACAAGAAGAGGTTTAAGTGATAAAAAATGAAAAAAATGGATTGAGTTGGGGGGGGGCAGAGGGAGAAATTTCCCTTAGGAATCTAGGTTGTGGTATTGTATGGCCTACAGGGAGTGGTGGAAGGCTACCAATTAAGAATACACTTTCCCACTGCCAACTCTTGTGATGTGTATGTAATGAAGTTAGGCAGATATTAACCTTTTGCCTAGAACAACAGAAGGACTGATGATACCCCTGACCTGAGGAATTCACAAGAATGGCTGCGTGTGGTCAATAATGGGGGCCATTGACTGGTGCTGTATTAATCTGTTTATGCCTTGAACAACAGAGAGTCTGCAGGTTCTCCTGCCCTGGGGTGTTCACAAGGGTGGTTGCTTGTGCTCAAAAAAATGGGGAGCTGTTGTCTGATGGGAGGCACTGTATTTAAACCAATAGCAGAAACACATGTGATAGGCTGGCAGACTATATACATGCAATGTACTCTAGAGCTTAATTTAACTCTAAAAAACAGCCACAGTTGAAAGGTTTAAAAATATTTAATAATAAATAATAAAAACACAAGACAATATTTCTTACTACACAGTGCTAGTCAAGAGTTCAAAGATCACAGAAAAATACTTAAAATAATGCAGTAGAAAAGTTCTGATATCAATACAGAAAAAAAACTAATCTAGTCTTCCTAGTTCCTAGCTATATCTAAGAGAAAACACCAGTCTAAAATAAACTTACATATAGAACACAGGCGGAGTGCTGGTGAGTTGGATGTTTTTAAGACAAATGATAATTGTGCTCTGATTCTCTCTCCTTAAATTGATAATACAGTGCTGCTTCACATTACATCATTCTTAACAATTTTCTGGTTTCCCCAGGCTAACAGAAATTCAGAGGTTAATACACTTTTAATTTTGCAGCTGGTCAGGAGGCCAGAGCAATAAAAGAAATTATATGTGTAAATTCTAGCCATTAACTCTGGCCTCAAAACAATAGGCAGAATTCCTTCATTCAGACATCTCGGCTCCAAGCCCTGAGATCAAAGACAGTCATAAAATGCTTGACTTAGCTTTCTTACAGCAGAGTGCACTGTTGTTTTATTTTTGCAGTTCAACATCCGATACAGTCTTTTCACATTTAAGAGAACAAGCCTGTGGCTTATATTAATGCTACAAATGACAGAATTATCTAAAAAAATCTATCTAGCTAGGCTGGCAGCCTTCACATAAGGCATGCATCTATTAAATGCAAAGATACTTGGAAGAAATACAAATGTATTTAGGAATTAAATAAGACTACGTTATTGAAAAAAGACATGTCTGTCTTTACTAGGAAATACTTTTGCATACCTCTAAACTTCTATGGGCAAGAAATATGGACAAAGCCTAAAATAATCAGGGGACAGAGACCCAAAAATAGGAAACTATTTTAAATATTGCTCTTATAAATTTAGAAAGTCGCCAGAGCAACAGGATTTGTGTTAGCATTCATTGTCTGAAGGATATGAAGTCTGATACTCAAAAGTCTGTCATTATTTAGTGACTTTAATCCTTAAGGATTTGCCAGAAACCACACATTTTCTGAGGAACAGACAAAAAAAGATTTGACAGAAATCTGGACAGTCTGTGAAAATTTGGACAGTTGAGAGGCATGTAGTTTCCGATTCTGGAAGGCAATTAATAGTCTTGCAGGGAGCATTTAAACAAAAATCAATGTTCTGTTTAGATGCTGATGGGATGAATACTACTGTACAAATGTACAAATGGCCAGTATATTTGCTGACTTTTTTGAAGAGCAGTTTAATTTTTCTCCCACAACTACATTTTCTGGTGTCAACAAGAACATCAGATAGTATTATTTTGGGTTTCTGATTTATAAAGCTTTCTCTTTCTGAATTTAATAAATGTCTCACTGAAGCTTCAGGTAATAGTTAGATTCATTCTTTGTACCTTTAATTTGTGGCAGAAAGAAATAATTCTATTGCTTATGGTCTTAGAAACTTTTCAGTGCATCACTTCACTGTGGGGCATTTCCTGAAATTTGGCAGTCTACAGACATCACCACACCTATCCTAACAAGGCCTGATGATGAAAGTGGAAAACTAGTGGCATACTCACTGCTCTCCCTTTAACAAAAATGTTAGAAAATAATTTGTGAGAGGAGTAGGATTAAGAAGGAATTAGGAAGGCATTTATACAACAACTGATTCAAGAAATTGCTCAGTCTTGTAGATGAGCACAACAGTACCAACCACATCCCAGTATTGAACATGTCCAAAAGGCCATGGTCAGCTACCAGCTCCGACTGTGTTACAGGGATTGGGGGTGGGGGAACCACTAGACACAAGGGATACCATATACCAAAGGGCCTTAATGGCACTGACATCACTGCAGGGATTGGGAAGTTGAGGGAAAAACTAGACACTAGGGATATTGTATATTTAAGTGCCTAAATACCACTGACAGCACTAAGGGGATAGGGGTAGATAAATTCATTTAACACCAGGGATTACTCTAATTGGAAGTGCTGCAATGGCAACAACAGCAGTACAGGGATCAGGGGTGGGAGGATTCACTAGAGACCAGAGTCTACTCTAATTGGAAGTGCTGCAATAGCATAGACGGCTGTACAGGGATCAGGGGCTAGGGTATTCACTAGTTACAGGGGTAGTGTCATAACGATATTTACAGTATTGTGGTGCTCATGTTGTAGTGTGGTGGGACATAATAGCCACTACAGCATACTAGATAAGCACTGTAATGGCTCTTCATCTATTATGGGAGTGACAGAAATAACTGGAGGGCTGACAGGTTAGGGACAGGTATGCGGAGTGTATGTATGTGTGTGTGTGTGTGTGTGTGTGTGTGTGTGTGTGTGTGTGTGTGTGTGTGTGTGTGAATGCATGTATATGTATGTGTGTCTGTCTGTGTGAGTGTGTGTGTGTGTAAGTGCATGTATGTGTGCATGTATATGTATGTTTGCACATCTGTGTATGTGTGTGTGTGTGTGTGTGTGTGTGTGTGTGTGTGTGTGTGTGTGTGTGTGTGTGTGTGTGTGTGTGTCTGTGTGTGTGTGTGTAAGTGCATGTATGTGTGCATGTATATGTATGTTTGTGCGCGTGTGTGTGTGTGTGTGTGTGTGTGTGTGTGTGTGTGTGTGTGTCTGTGTGAGTGTGTGTGTCTGTGTGTGTGTGTGTATGTATGGATGATTATGTATGGATGCATGTATATATGCGAGTGTGTGTGTGTGTGTGTGTGTGTGTGTGTGTGTGTGTCTGTGTGAGTGTGTGTATGTATGGATGATTATGTATGGATGCATGTATATGTGCGAGTGTGTCTGTGTGTGTGTGTGTGTGTGTGTGTGTGTCTGTGTCCACGTGTGTGTATGTGAGTTGGGAGTATGTGCATGAGCATTCAAGTTGGTGTACTTGTGTATATGGGACAGCGACTGATGCTGAATGCCACTGCCTACAGGAGCAGCAAGTTACTACTATGATATGTCTCTGTAGTAAATGAGATTCTGAGGCATACAAATTAGCTTATATTGAGGTCATACTTCATTATTGTTAATGTGTCTCAATTGCAAATTGATACGTCATGGGAGCAGGGCATGAGCTGTATTGCTCTCGCTTTAATTAATGCCTGGGAATATTTCTAAGCCTTACATAATACATACATTATTTGGTGCATTGCTTTGCTCTGGCTGCAGGAAATTCAATGTCATGTCCAATAACCCATTTCCATTTAATGAATTTTTAAAAGAACAGATCAGACTAGAGAAAATTTACATGAGTACTACTGAATGTTGCTTATCATGCTATATGCTTAACATGTGATTGTGTTTACTTATTTAAGATGAACAAAAAAACTAAAATAGAGGTTTGCTAAAAATGTTAGAGATGCTAGAGTGCCTAAAAATAAAGATATGTAAAAAAAGATATGAAACATACCTTCTACAAGCATAGCATAAAATCTGAGCAGTTCAAAAGATTTCATTTTTTAGTCATGGAAAAATAAAAAAGGATGAAATTGGTGGTGATGTTGTTAGAGCAGTGTGAACTAAGATGGCAGTTAAGAGTTAATGCCTTTAAATACCTAAGTGTAAACAATTCTGTTAATATAGCATGTTTTTAAAGAAACAGGGATTTGCAATATTAAGTGCGCATGTGAAATAATTGGTTGGAATGATCATATGATTTTTTAGGAGTATTTAATTGTGCTTTTAATTAATATTGCAGGTCTGATGTTTTACACATTCAATATATAATTTCCACCAAAGATTAAAAAAAAAGCAAATTAGTCATACGTTTACTTTTAGTATTGCGTGAGATGTTCATTGATGCAGCATAGGGGGGCTATTTTTTGTTGTGACATCTACATGCAACTTACTCCAAGGTATTTAATGTTGACATCTATGTTATTTAATGCTGGTAAATCTTTTAGAGGGAACTCCACTAGCTGTCTTTATGAAAAGACCTGGGAAATAATTATTGAAGTGATAGTTCAAAACAGGATAGATTTAGTTATATTGGAATCAAGGAGCAGGTGGGAGTTTTAAATCATTTCTTGGAAAAACTTTCCTGAAGTCTGGATGTTGTGGTAGACAGGAACTTACATGTTGGAGGGTTACATCTTCACTATGTTGGAGAATAGTTAGCTCCAGATTCTGAGATGGAATATTAATGTACAAGCTGAAGAATAGTGAACCCAGACATAAACATTGTTGATCATATATGTTGGTGGTAATGTCTGCTAAGCAACCCAATACATATTTTACCTTGCATCTACAGCTATGAAGATGACTATGAAACCATCTATGGGCATATTCATTAAAGTAAAAGGGATTTGAATGTATGATAAGCCAAAAATGGCTAACTGCATTGAATTTCTTGGGAAGGTCAAGGAACAGGGCTGAGACAACTCAAACATTATTCAGATCTTTTCAAACATAATTGGAAACACAGTGTAGGACTGTATCAACATACTATCCCCTTTGAAAACCATACTGAGCATTGCTTGGCATGTTGCTTGTCTCTATGTAAGGAAAAAGGGACTGGTACAACACCTGTTCTATGATCTTCTCAAAGATATTTAAGGTTCCATAGTTACTGGTTTCAGTTGAAGTACAACCTTTTGAAGAGGGATCAAAAAATGAAAAAAATGCTAACTTTTCAAGCCAGAATTTCTGGTTACAAATGAGTGCAAAGTAATTATCAGTTATTACTGACAGCAGGACCGAAGGGAGGAACATCTAGTTCAAAACTTGTTCCAGAAGGCCTTGGCGACTATAGTCTCATTCATTTTGAGAAAAGAGTAGGGTCTCTTCCCTTAGTATAATGAGTGACTAATCCCTTTCCAGAAATATTCTGACAGGACCTGTCTGCTTTACAAAGTTGATAATGACTTATGCTTCTAGTCTTTAATGGCCTTTTTATGTTGTTTCCTTAAATTTCTACATCAATCAAATAATAAAGTGGGGTTTCTTTTCTAGTAGTTCACCCAGAGTTTAACCCTATAAATTAATAAGATTTGTGAGGCCTCAGACATCCATGGTTGAGATGTACTGTTGTCACTGAAGGACTTTATGGGACTAGGCTCTCAGAAATACCATCAATAGTAGAATAGTAGTAACATCAACTGAAGCATCATCAATGGCTGGGAGGTGATAAAAGATCCATAAGTTAGTAGACTGAATGAAAGATTTATAATATTTTTGTGTAGTATTTCGAAGCTCTGGGATATAATGCATCCAGGTATAGGCATTGTTTTAGATACTGACTTAATGGCAAAAATCACATGGTTATTGCTTTAACAGTTTGCTAAGAGACAAGCAACAACTATTTTCATGGTACACAGCGGGCACAATCAATACTATTTTTCTTATCCATTGCATAGTTACAGAACTGTTCGTGAACAGTTTCAGGGTTAGACGTTTTGCCATTGAAATAACCTTAACTCAGAACCTCAGGAAAGGTGTTTTTCATTCTAAGCCTCCACAGTAAGATCAACAACACCTGTTGGCACAATAGATTTCTTACCCGGTGTACCGATACATCCCTCACATATAAAATAGACTCCAGTGTACCTCAAGCAGAACAACTCTCCATCAACCTTCAAAGCAAACTTTACTGATTAGATGAATACCCATGAATCTATGCCTGGTATTAATAATATGATCCTCTTTGCAGAGGAAAATAGTTTTCCATTAGCACTAGAAGGGTGACATAGCTAAACTATTAAATGACTCAGCTTTCTAACTTTACATTAAATGGTAATTGCACTGAGAGGGCTGAATGCGTATATTGCTGACTCTTTGAAACATCAGCAAAATGAAAATCGAAATACAGATTGAATATGTAAAAAGTACCATGCGGCATGAACTGTGGACGAATGAATTAAAGACCTGTAACAACAGTTTGAAAGCTGCTTGCTATTGCAGAGATGCTCAACACTGCGTTTAATAAGGCAGCATTGGTGGTTCAAGGCTGATTAGTGGAATTTGATCTGTCCCATTAAATATAATAACCACAGATGGTCTTATGTTAATTAATTAATTTATGTACTGGGTAGTATAAATGTGGGTACCATAAGGCAAAGGGTTTTCTGCACATCTTTCTTCATGGTACTCCTTGCAGTGTTGAATTACTATACGTATTAAACTGTATGTCAGTTATCAGTTTGCTGATATTTCAGTGAGTTGATGGCATACACGTTTAGCACTCTGTATGATTAACTTCTGATTCATCTAATGTTAGGAAACCCAATAGCTCGCTAGATACAGTAGAGAGTTGATTATCTGAGCTTCGATTATCCAAAACATCAGTTATCAGAACCAACCTTCCAAAGTTTTTGGGAAGGAAAATTCATAAAGTCTGAAAATGTAAACATTATACATATTCGCTTCAGCATGTTTTTTGAGCTTGTGGCAAGCTTGTGTGTGAAAAATATTCTTTATTGTCCACTGGAATCACCAAATGGTTGAAACGCATATTCCTTCATGCAGAAAAAAACAATATTTTAGAAGTGTTTCATCCGGTTCAATTATATCTTTGATTATACAGTTTGATTATCTGAACTATACTAGGACCCAATTAGTTTGGATAATGAACTCTCTACTATATTTATTTATTATTTATTCATTTGACATTTGTTTACCATGACAGTACATCTGGGTCAACAGAACCCATTTTCAGTGCGGGCCACGGGAGAGAAGCTCCACAGTAATAGACAATTATTTACATATGTAATATTATAATTTTGATTTATACAGTAGGTTGGAAATTAACGATAGGTAGATTGTTTTACATAACAGGTAGAAACATACAACCAAAGCAAATAAGATTTTGTATTCCTACATAAGGTGATAAGAGTTATTCTTTAGTCCTTCTTGTTGAAATGAAAATAGAGATATGAAGGTGAGTTTTCATAATGTTGTAAGAGAAAACAGAAGGGGATGAGAATAGCTGAGAGGTCAGTAGTATATAAATGTAGTATAATCCAAAAGCTTACAATCCAATGCAGTTTGTCCTCAAATAGACTCTGAGATATGTTTGGGAGAAATGTAGATGGAGTCACATATAAGGGATTTGTGGAGACAGCTCCACTATTCTTTTTATAGAATCTTTTCAGTCTGAAGAGGAACCGAACACCAATCGACAAATATGGCTCAATAAGTAAAAAATACAGCTGGATTATATTCAGTAAGAACTGTTAGTATAGTGTATTCAGCAATCTGAGTAAGATTTCTGATGAGGATTGTGATGCCCCTGCACTGGCCCAGTAATCAAGGAGCCTCAATCCTCACCACTTGCAAAAGTGAGGGACGTACATAATGGGAGGATGACAAGTACACATACAGTAAAGTACAAGTTCCCTTAAGACCACACAGAGAACACAGTCAGTCTGGGGGGTGGTTTCTCCTTCTTTCTGCAGATCCCCAATAAGACTCCCTGTGGCCCAACTATAGAGTTAAGTCCTTAGCCAGGGTTTCAAGCCAAGTCCTCCCAACACTCTCTCTGTCCAACCAGGGTTTTGTGTCTCAGCCCAAGTAGCTCACACACACACACACACACACACACACACACACACACACACACACACACACACACACACACACACACACACACACACATGCATACACACACACACACACACACACACACACACACACACACACACACACACACACACACACACACACACACACACACACACATACACTTTGAGATTTGATTTATACACAAACACACATCTGGGAAAGGCTGGCACAGGTTTATTAGCTATGCCCCCTTCTGCCCAGACCATAAGGTAGTTATCACTGCCACCAGAACCTTATCAGCTACTTTAAGGCCCTTCCCAAAGAGTGACCATTCCTACTGTGTAATTGTTCTATTATCCAAATGGTAAGTGTGACCAATAGCAAAGGTATTTAGGAATGGCCTGTACAGTGTCACCAAATACATTTGCAAGTACTCTAAGAACTTAAATATGTTTCACAAATATCAGCCACAAAGAAAGATTTAAATATATTTAATAATAAATAATAAAAGAACAAGACAATACTCAATCAACACAGTAACTGCAGAGTTCAGAATCACAGGAAATATTTTAAAACAACATTGCAGGACAGTCTCAAATAAATACATAAAACATCTAAACTAATATTTACTATATTCCTCTCTATAACTAAAATATACTATTCTCTAAATAACTTACATACAGAGCAAGGCAAATGAAGATGAGTGGATGGTCTTGCCAGGTCCAAGACAAAACACAAAATGCACACAATATCTCTCTGAAAGAGTTCTTAAATTAATATCAGACTTTACTGCTGGGTCAGCTTGGATGACATCACTCTTTGTCATCTGGCTTCAGTTCCTAGGCTAACAGAAACTAACATCTCTGTGTTAAAAATACATATCTCTCAGATGTTTGCAGAACTTGGAAGTCATAAGGCAATAAAAACACTTTACATTTTAAACTTAGTAATTGATTCTCTCCCAAGACAATAGAAAAAACTTCTAGCTCTAGACATCCTGTCTTCTTGCTGCATCGAAACTAACTTTTATAGCACATCATAAAGCACTTAATTTCAACTTATTTTCCTAAAGTTCTGCAAGTTAACTCTGTATGTTCCAGCTTCTACTATTAAAACATACATTTGCACAAGTGTATAGTTTATATACATTTCTGTTCTTTTCCAGTAGGGTACACTGTGGACACATCCTTGAAGCTTGGCACTGTACAAACCCTGTTCAACACACATGTCTGCACCAGTAGTTTAATTAATTAATTAATTAATTAATTAATTAATTAATTAATTAATTAAACTTACATTTGTTGACCAGGAGTGTCCGACTGGACGTAGGTCATTTTCAGCGGAGGCCCGGGGAGAAAAGCTCCACAGTTAAAATAAACAGACAGTAGTTACATTGGATTACATAGCGATTAACAATTTGATTACACATAATTTAATATACACATAACATATAGTTCTCTTACATTTGTAAGACTAGCGTATGAATCATATTAATATTCACAAATGACATTTGATTATTTACAAAATTCCGGATGGCTGGACTGGCAGCGTCACAATTCTCTCCCCTCCCCCTGAAAACTCATGCTAGTTTTTCAAGTGACCCTTGAGAAACATTGCTTGAAAGGGTTGAGCTTATCTGGGAATACCTCACCCCATTCCCTGTCTTGAGAACCCAACTGAGTTGGGATTGCTAATCCCAGTGCAGTGCTGCACTGTCGTATCATATGCTTGCAACCCTAGGTTCCACTTTAGTAACTTGATATTTTGCTGGCTGGCTCAATGTAGCCATGCTAAGGGATTGTGGTCTGTAACTACAGTGAAATTCCTTCCATACAGATAAGGCTGAAGTTTCTGCAGTGCCCACACTATGGCTAGGGATTCCTTTTCTACAGCTGCATAACATTCCTCCCTGGGTTGAAGGCTATGACTGACATATACCACTGGGTGCTCTTCTCCCTCTGGCATGTTCTGGCCTGCTCTTACCACTCCCCACTCTATGTCCCAGGTAGGAGACCTCTGCCATACCTACCTGACATTTTCTGGGTTTAATTGTCAACCTTGCCTCTGTAGTATTCCCAGTACCTCCCTGAAATGCTGAAGGTGCTGTTGCCAGGAATGTCAGCAGATGGCAATATCATCTGGGTAAGCAAGGGCAAAATCATCTGCTCCTGCTAGGATATGATCTACCAGCCTCTAGAAAGTTGCCGGGGCATTTTTCATCCTAAAGGGCATCTTCATGAATTCATACAAGCCAAAATGAGTCACAAAGACTGACCTCTCTCTAGCATTGGGAGTTAAGGGCACCTGCCAGTAGCCCTTGGTAAGATCAATAGTGGTAAGATACTTATCCTTACCCAGCTGCTCTAGGCCTTCATCTGTCCTAGGCATGGGGTAAGCATCTGACTCTGTGTGACTATTTAATTTCCTGTAGTCCACACAGAACCTGGTACTGCCATCCTTTTTTGGTACCAGCACCACTAGGGAGGCCCAGGGACTGCGTAAATCTAAACCTCTTACATATACTTCTCAGCTGCTTAAGAAATCTGGACAAAGTCTGACATAATGGGAGGACAAATGCTCACAAATAGGGACACATTTTAAATATTGCTCTTATAAACGTAGAATGTTGCTGGAATACCAGGATTTGTGTTAGTATGCATTTTCTGAAGGATATGAAGTCTGAAACTCAAATGCCTGTCATTATCTAGTGACTTTAATCTTAGATCATCCCAGTGATTTATCAAAAAACACATTTTTTATGAGAAACAGACTAAAAATATAAAAGATACAAATAAATTTCCTCTCTCCCCAACCTGAGAACAAGTCAAACCGAACAAGTCAAATTGCTAAAATATCAACACTCGCTCTATACTCACTCATTCAGTTTGCATCAGATTGCACATTCTTTCTCTCCGATCTTTCATACACACACACAGTTTCTTCAGCTTTCATACATGCATTCATTTATTCTTTCTCTCTCCGATCTCTTACAAATACTCTCTTCAGCTTTCATACATCTCTCCAATGTCTCACAATACAGTCTCTTCTGCATCATATACGCATTCACTCTCTCTCTCTCTCTCTTTGTTCAGTTCATTCTGTTCCAATCCACTCAGCATGCCACTGAAAACTATTCCATGTGCCGCACTTTCTAGTGGAAATAAAAGTTTAAAGTATTATTATTCCAGTCAGGCTTTAAATTACTGTATTTCAATATTAAAATCAAATCAATAGTGTTTATGCTATGGTATGGTATAGTATAGTATAAGGTATAGTATTTGTCGGGTCTATTTTTTATAGTAACTCACAAGCAACCAGAAGCTACACTTATCTGGCATCTACCAGTCCACAAGGGTGCTGCTTAACTGAAAGTTTACTGTATCAGGATAAGCCTAAAATAAACAGAGGAGAAAGGCTCAGATTAGGAACATATTTTAAACGATTTGTGTCAGCATGACTTTTCTGAAGCAGAAATGTGTGACTGTGTGTGTGTGTGTGTGTGTGTGTGTGTGTGTGTGTGTGTGTGTGTGTGTGTGTGTGTGTGTGTGTGTGTGTGAGAGAGAGAGACAGACAGATAGAGAGAGAGAGATTGACCACTGACAGCAGCAGTAAAGATGTTTGCACACCCCTAGACCTTTCAGCTTTAGAAATCTAGAGGGAAAAAAGGCTCAAAAATAGGAATAGATTTTAATTATTACTCATAAAATTACAAACTTCCTTAAATAAAAGGATTTGTGTTAGCATGAATTTTCTGAAGGAAATAAAAGTCTGAAAACTCAAATGTATGTCATTGTTTAGTAATGTCTATCTCCAATGACTGGTAACAAACCAAACATTTAGGAGTAAGACAAGAAAGAATAAAATAAATACCTGGATATTTTTAAAGTACTATATTTCAGATGTAAAATGCATCCTCCAACACCAATACCATATACTACGGCAGGTTTAAAACCTTAAGCAAAGGAGCTATTATATATATGTATATGTATATATAAATAATACAGTAATAAAAGAAAATAAATAAGGTAACATAACAATTTTACAGACAGCCCATTCCCTAAGTACAATAATGCCCTCCAGAGTGTGTGTTGTGGTACTGGGCCTCAGAAGACCCCTGGGCAGGTGTTATTTCCACAATAACACAGACCCTGTTGGGCATTATTGCTTTCTTAAATGTAGTGCATAAAACCATAAATGGGAAACAGGAAAATCCACATTTCATTGATATTCAAGATATTCCCAACCATAAGTAGATTGTACATTGTTTGTTCCATGTTTATGGTTAATGCTGTCTATTACTTCATGAGCATATTTATTTGACATTGAATACTTTACCCAATCAGTTCCTGGACAGTTGAAATCTCACATAAAGATTATGTTTGTTGATATTTTCCTCTAGGTGGCTTAAATAGAAATTAAGTTTTAACAAATTTAGATGTAACTTCACACAGGACTTCTCTTCAAATCTCCAAAATATCTGAATCTGTTAATCTTCCAATTATCTTTAAAGATCATTTACTGAATGTGCTAAGCAAGATTCAAAAATACTGCTTCCATGGTACGTGATAATATACCTGGTTGTTTAATTGTGTTAAACATATTCTTGCAGACACACTCCTCAAACTGTTTTACTTAAGTTTTGCTATTGTTTTTGACCCATATGAGCAGTTGTGATACCTCTACATAAAGGTGGCCTTTCTACTAATCCAGACAACCACAGACCTATCAGCCTCACAAGCTTCATTTCCAAAGTCACAGAACAAAGATATCATAAACTGTGACATGAAGAATCTTACTAGTCTTGCTCCCCAACAGTCTGTTTTGTGAAGGGTAGATCCTGTCTATTTAAACTATTAGCTTTCTTTGGTAGTGTGACAAAAGGAGATACTGCCAGTGCAGCTAATTGGAATTTTGTAAATAATAATATGTCATTGGTGAATATCAAAATAAATTATACAAGATGCTTGTGTTACAAATGTATTAGAACTGTATGTCATGTTTATATCAAACTGCTTGTACAGATGTGTGTGTGTTGAAAAGGCATTTGCAAAGTGCTGTTTGAAACGTAACCACAGTGTACCTTACTGGAAGAGAACAGAAATGTACATGCACTATTGTAGCTATTTAAATGTATATATTTTAACAGTGGAAACTGGAATACAGAAGGTTAACCTCAGGCCAGCAAACTTTAGAAAAAATATCTGAAATTAAATTACTTTATAGAAAGCAATAAAGAGGCTATCTCTCAAGTTTTCAGTGCAGCTAGAGACACAAGGTCTGTACTAAGAAGCTTTCTGTATTGTCCTTGGAGTGAACTAATTGCTACTTTTGAAGCATGAAGGGATGCAATTGTTTTTTGACTTCCAGCATCTGCCAAAGAGCTGAAGAAAAGCCATTGTCTGTATATTTTTACAGGTAGATGCTAAATGCTGCCAGCTTCTAGCAAAGTGGGTTTTGGCTTGGGAACTAGATGTCAGATGACCAGAAATGATGTCATTCTGCAAGCTATCCTAGCATTAATATTTTAGATATTAATTTGAAAAGTATCTCAATGGACAGAGCATTCTGCATTATGTCTTGGACCTGACAGCAGTAAGAACCATTCACCACATCTGGCTTGCCCTAATGAATTATGTTTCTAGGGAAGAGTATAATTCTCTTAGATATAGTCAGGAATATAATGAAGCTTAGTTTACACATTTTTCTTTATTTGTGTGAGCCTGTACTGCAGTGCTATTTTAAATATTTCCTGTGGTTTTGAACTCTGATGTCAGAGTGAATATATAGTTAGTATTGTCTTGTTCTTTTATTATTTATTACTAAATATATTTAAACCTTTCATTGTGGCTGATCTGTGTAGAGATATTTAAGTTTCAAGAGTACTTGCATATTTATTTGGTGACACTGTGTGGGCCACTCTTAATAGCCTTGGTTTTGGTCAAACTACCATTTGTATTAGTATTAATATTACACAGTAAAATTGGACACCCTTTGCTAAGAGCCTTAATGTAGCTGATAAGGAGTGACTAGTGGCAGTGGGAACTACCTTATAGTCTGGGCAGAAGGGGGCATCTGAGAACACTGTGTGTGTACTTGTCATCCTCTCAAAGAATATCCCTCACTGTTGCCACTGGTGAGGATTGAGGCACTTTAATTATTGGTCCAGTAGAGGGTCATCACAGGTAGGTTTGTGTTTGTTGTAGATGGTGGCCATGCAGTACATGTTGTGTATTTTGACCTGGCTAAGGCTTTTGACACCAATTTCAGTGCTAGCATCATACACAAGATAGATGCTTTAAGTATTGTCCCATATATGGTAAGAGGGACAGTAAACTGGATGAAAGGTAGAACCCACATATTCCAGGCTTAACTAGTATGGCCCTCTTAAAGAAAGGAGTTGCTGCCTAAGGGAGGGTTCTGGCAGGACGAGAATGGTCATGAGACTCAGTGGCTTGGGAATATCTATGAATGCATGAAATCCTTATGCCCTGTATTTGACATAAACAATGTGGGCATATTCCTATAATATTATGATTGGTGCCACTGATATCAATTTTTTAACAGTTTTCTAGTTTGGTGTTGTTTTCTGAGGTTCTGTTTTTTTTTTAGATGTTTTTCAATGTTATTTTTATAAATGCTGAGATGCTACCACTGCTATAACTGCAACAATTAAAAGACACATCTCAAACATAGCTTCATGTTCCCCTCCTAACAATGCAAGGACTCCACTGAATAAATTGTCTTTCTTAAAATACTTGATAACCTGGTTAGAGTTATGATTGATTTAGACTTCATCCTATTATTATTATTATTATTATTATTATTATTATTATTATTATTACTAAATGGAACTTGCTAGACCATAAGTAGGTGTCATAGTTCAGAGCCAGTGAGGCAAAGGCAACACGGTATCCATGCCACCTCTACGATATGGCATTCTATTATCCAGTTATCCAGTCTCTGGTCTACTTCCATGTTTTATAATATAAAATAAATTCCGTATATAGGTCCTTATTATTTATTATTTATTTGCAGTTTGTTGACAGGGAAAATCCATTGGGCCTAGGTGAGCCAGTTTTCAATGGAGGCCCAGGGAGAAAAACTCCAAAAAAGATTTTGCCAAATCTGCAATATAAACTCCAATATAGTATTTGCAATATTTACAATAATAAAAGCAACAAAAAATTCAAACAATAGTTAATATATATGAGGACAATAAAATTGAACAATTAAACTGGAAAAATGCATACATTTTTTTTCAGATGGGAAGGGGTAAGAGGGGTGGATAGCATCTGGTGGGGTGAGAGCAGGAGCATTCCCAGAGAGAGGAGTGCTAGGAGTGGAGTAAGGTCTGAAAGGTAGAGAGATTGTGGATAGTTCTAATATGTGGGGGAAGTGAATTCCATGATCTGGCAAGGGAGACAGATATTAAGAGTTGCCCTGGGAACGTATGGGTTTGTAAATTTTGAGGAGATTTTCATTACTGGATCTGAATGTTCTATGCGGCTGATGCATTTTTAGGGTAGAGAGAAGGACAGTTAGAGGGTTTGAATATGAGCTTATGTACTGTTGTAAGGTGAATGTATGTCCGGTAGTTTGGGGGTTCCAACCAGTTTAGGGAATGGAGGGAGTCGCAGTGATGAGTGGAGAATTGGGATCCAGTGGCAAACTTGGAGATTTTGTTATAGCAGGAAGATAGTTTAGATGTGAGGGTTGAATGAAGGTTGGCAAGGAGAAGGGCTCTATATAGAAGAGATGGCATGAAGTAAGTGGTGGATAGGAGGTGTCTGGATGAGGGAGTAAGGTATTGACTGAGACGTAAAGTATTCCAAGCTTTTGATTTTTTTTTTAATATTAGTTCGTAGGTGTATGTTGAATTTTAATTGATCATCAGTAAGGACTCCCAGCAGTTTTGCATAGGGAAGTATTTCAATAGAGGTCTTGTTATGGCTGAATATAGAGAAGGATGCTTTGTTGAGACTGGTGTGCCTAGAGGGGGATGAATATCACAATTTTGGATTTTGATGTATCCAGGGCTCAGTGCAAGAGAAAGCTTCATGAGTTAAATTCATGAGTTTGGGGAGAGAATTGGCAGAGCAGATGATGGTAGAGTCGTCTGTGTATTGGACAAGTTTAGCATTAGTGATGTTCTGATGGAAGTCATTAATAAAAATGTTGAATAGTAAAGGGCCCAATATGGAGCCTTGTGGAACACCCGTTGGAGTATGGAGGAAGGAGGATGTGCAGTTATTCCACTTTACTGCTTGTTCCCAGTCTGAGAGATAGTTGGTGAACCAGCTGGTAGAAGAAGAGAAAGGTTGAGATGAGAGAGCTTGGACAGGAGGAGATTGTGGGAAACGGTATCAAAGGCTTTGGATAAGTCGAGAAGAAGAGTAGATACTATATTACCAGAATCACGTGCAGAGTTAATGATTTTGAGAAAGCAGAGCAGGGCAGTAGTGGTGCTGTGTCCATGTCTAAACCCATGTTGTGTGGGTAGTCAGCAGTTTATTGTCTAACAGGTAGGGTAAGGGTTGTAGGTGGATACATTTTTCTAGGATTTTAGAGATAGGGGACAGGATAGCTATTGGATGAAAATTAGAGATTGTAAAGTTGGTACCCCCTTTGTGAAGGGGAATGATGAAGGATTTTTTCCAAAGGAGGGGAACATAGCACTCTTGAATCGAGCGATTTATTAGGATGCAGATTGGTAGAGCTATGCCATCAGCAGCTAACTTGAGAAAGTTAGATGGGATATTGTCAGGGGCATTAGAGCAAGGTTTTAATTTTAGTAGGAGTTTTTTTATGGCATGTGTAGGAATAGGCTTGAGATTAAAAATGAGTGAGGTGAGTATTGTTAGAAGTTGAAGGGACTGGATTGGGTGTATTAGGTGAGGTATTATTAGGGAAGGATGAGGTAAGTTTGGCTATGGAATCAATGAAAAAGGAATTGAATTGAGTAGCTAGGACATGGTCAGGGGAGTTGAAGTCAGGGCAGGGGTTCTCTTTTTTGCCAGGACAGAGGACTGAGGAGATACTACTCCAGAATTTTTTGTGGTTAGTTTTGTGGTTGTTTTGATGCTTAAAATAGTAGGGTTTTTGGTCGGTAGCTATTTGTTTTTTTACCTGATTTCAAAGTTGCTTGTATTCAGTCAGGGAGATGGGTGTTTTGAATTTTTGATAGTATTTTCATATTTGGTCTTGGAGATGCATAAGGGTTTTAGTCTCTTTGGTTAGCCAGAGGACAGTACTGGATTTGATTATTTTAGTTCTGGATGGGGCAAAGCAATTACATGGATTAGTGAATACTGTGTTGAAGTGAGAGACAGCAGCATCCAGAGGAAGGGTCCTTACAGGGTTTTAGTTAGTCTGTTTTAAGGAGTTGGAGAAGGTTAGAGGGTTGAAGTTTTTAAGGTGCGGGTCATGATATATTTGTGTTGTAGATGGAGGGGAGAAGAGGAACAGTATGCGAAAGCAGGAAGATGATCGCTGAGGGAGTCAGGGAGGGTACCACTGTCAGAAATCAAGTTTGTGTGGGAAACAAGTATCCAATCCAGGATAATATATGTGGTCCTATCTTTGTTTAATCGAGTAGGGGTGTTGATTAACTGTGTGAAGTTATAAAGTTTGATGCTCTGACAGGGTGTGAGTGTATGGAAGACCAGTTAATATTAACATCACCTAGGATAATTGTTTCGTTATTTATGTTTGGTGGTGAACCATGAGAGAATATCCTCCAGAATAGGGATGTTGTTACCTGGAGGTATGTAAAGGGTAGCAATGCATACATTTTTATGGTTATTAACTTTTAGGAGGGCCAAGGATAGCTCAGCAGTAGCAACTTGGGGTATGGGCTTAGTATAGGGTGTCACTGTTAGGGAGGAAGAGAAAAGCAAGGCTACTCCACCACCTTTCTTTTGGGATCTATCATTTCTTATGAGTCCATAGTTGGATGGGGTTATTTCACTGTCTTTTATATGTGGCTTTAGCCACGTTTCTGAGATAGAGAGAATATCTGGATTGTTATGGGAGATCCAGGCATGGAAATCAGGTATTTTACTGCATAGGCTCCAGGTATTAATTGTAGAAAACAGTAGAGATTTATGGGGAGGGGGTATATGAGTCAAGTTTGGGGTGGAGGGTGATTGTGTGAGAGACCAGGGTTAGGGTGTATGTTGCCAGAAAGGAGGAGAGAGATTAGTTGAGAAAGTAGGGTAGGATAGATATTTATATTCTTTGGGGTTGAGTTGGGGTAGCAGAGCTTATAATGCCTGGGCTTGTAGGTATGTGAGGTGGATTATAGATAGGGAAGAGTTTTCTGATGAAGAGGAGAGAATTATTAAGGAAGGAGAGGTGAGAATTGATATAGACTGTGGAGGGTGATTGTTTTTTAAAGTATATGGAAGTTGTATGAAGAGGGGGAGAATAAGAAAATTGGGAGAGGGTGGTGAGATGGAGTAGGTAGAGAAGAATGAGGGATTGAAGTATAGAGAATAGAGGCTGTGGGGGGTTTATTTTGTCAAATGGTCTAATCCTGCAGAGGAAATTTAATTTTCAGAGGAGAGTCATACAGAAAAGTTAACAAAATATGCAAATATAAAGATGTGGAGGCAAAACATTTCAAGAGAAGTAGTAAAAGACACATATCCACACAAAATCAGAAGGATATCAAAATAATAACATTTTCTACATTATTAATCATAAGTTTTAGTGCACAGTTTTAAAGCCTTATGTCCATTGTTGTTTTTGTTTTCTGGTTTCTTGCTTCACTGTATCCATCAGCGAAATTAATGTTGACAAAGCAGAGGTTGACCTCAGCTTAGCATTGTTAGTAAACTTTCCACATAACCTGTAGGTATGTATACTGACTGTGTGTGTGTTTGTGTATTTGGGTTTGTGTGTGTGCACGTGTGTGTTTATCCTGCAATGGACTGGCATCCTGTCCAGCATCAGTTTCTTTGTTGTGTTCTCTTTTAGTGCTGGGATAGAACCCAGCTCCCCTGTGACCCTGATTTAGATTAAGTGCTTAATGAGAGAATGAATGAATGCACTGCCCCTAGTCACAAGCTCTCTCTTGTAATCTTTCATACATGCTGTGCTTCTTCAGTAGCATATAAGATGTGGTTGTAAATGGAACCCAGATTAAGGCTGGTGAACAGTCCTCCTTGGTCTTAGAATACAGTGCATGCAGTGCCCCATCTGTAGGACTCAGGAAAACTTATGGACATGCCAAATTCCTTTAGATAATTCAAGTGCTACACCATGTGCAACTTGGTAATACCTAATCTAGCAGTCTGATTGCTACAGACTATGATCTAATTGTTTCCACACATTTTTACGATACTTCTAGTTATTTTTGCCTAGAAGTTGCTCCACTTCCTGTTAGCTGTGTCACACAGGAATTGAACTAATATATAGCTCTCAACCACTATGATTTACACATAATGTTATGACTTTGATCCTCAGATTTAGCCTTGTTCTTCCTGGATTTATGATGTTCCTCATAAAGGTTGATCTATTTATAAGCACATGCTTTATAACTACATAAACTAAGCATATGCAAAGATTTACTACCACCAATTGGGCCTTTTATATAACAGCCTACCAATGTGAAAAATAATAAAGTGTTCCTCTTTCACATAATCTGCTATGATTTTTAAAGGCAACTAGTATGGCTTTTAATGTTTGTAGGATGAGAGACATGAACTCATGTGTATGTACTAATTCACTCACCTTTGTTTTTGGATTGTATACAAAACATCCTTTGTATTAATTGTGCCATCTGTAGAATGCTATACCATATCTATATGTTTAACATGGAAGCTGTCAATACCTGTACTAATACTGAAATATTTTTCTATATGTATTTACTCATTAATATTCACCTTTACTCATCTGGTTTTAGTATATTGGCTGTAGCTTAGTCCATCACTATGTATTTATAAACACTTTGCACTGCTATTATTTACTATTTTAACACCTTCATCACAGCTGGAATTGGTCATTGTGTTAGATAAAAACAGCTGGTTAAAAAGACTGAATACAGCAAATAAACAAAGGCAGCCCCTTTCTTCAAACATTCTGTGCAGTCAGTTAGGCAGATGATGTCAATATTTATTGCTTTTGCAGACATTCTCCACATGTAATCATATTAATCATATGTATGATTTAAGTTTGCAGACCATGCAGAAAAAATAGTTTTCTGTTTCTTTATTTATCTATCTATATGTGTGTATATATATATATATATATATATATATATATATATATATACACACACACACACACACACACACACACACACACATATATATATATATATATATATATATATATATATATATATATATATATATATATATATATAAATAAAACTTCAGCGGTGGTGCAGCAGTAGCGTTGTTGCCTCACAGCAGGAGGTTCTCCCGTTCAGTTCTCGGCTTGGGTTGGAAGTGCCTTCTGTGTGGAGTCTGCATGTCCTCCCCACAGTCGAGTGGGCGTTAGAAAGACATGCATTGAATGGGCGTGCCTTCGTTGAAGGTTGGGCGTTGGGCTGGCAACTCAACACCATAAAAACCAACTGCCAATCATTAGCGGACCGGAGTTCCGCTGTGGCGTCCCCTAACCAGGAAAGGCCAAAAGACAAACAACAACAACATATATATATATATATATATATATACATAAATATATATATATATATATATATATATATATATATATATATATATATATACTGGGTCTGTTAAGCAAATACTCTAAATGCTGTCAGTGTTCATGCAAAAGTTGTAATGATCACAGTACCAAGAGTATTAAGAATTTGGTCACATGTTCCAGATACAGGCGACAATTAATGCAACACCCTTACCTCATGTAGAAATTGAGAAAAAGTAGTTTGATGATGATGATTTCTTCAGTAGTTCACAGACTTACTTGTTTGTTTAGTGTATAGGTCTCCTAACTAAATGTTTCTGGATGATTTTGCCATTTGGGTGATGATGAAGAGTCCCAAGAATGTTTCCAGATATGAAAGGATTTGGCTATGTTCATGTAGATACTATTGCAACTCATGTTGTAGGACATAATCTGGACTTGTTTTTCAAAATAGGCATGATGACTTCTGACTTGACAATGGAGCCAGTTTGATATTCATATCATCCCTTGTTGCAGTTTGCAGTAAATCTTCCCACTTACAGCCCTTTGAACTTGAAATACTGGAATGCCTAATCTTTCTTGAGGCCTGCCTTTTTTTAGGCCTTTTTGACCTAACTCAGCCTCCTCTTAAAATGTTCAGGTGTCTTTTGTTCTTACACCTAAATTGAGACATTCTGTTTCTTAACTCTCCACAAAGGAGCATGTCCTTGCTTCCCATGTGTTCCTTTCATATACCAATTATAACCCATTCCTTCCCTGTTTCTTCACATATCTCATCCTCCCATCCTGCTCCTTACATCTCAGCAAATTCATCCATTTAATATTGCCTCTTCCTTCTCTCTTTAAATGTGCCCAGCCTATCTTTGTAGTTTATTTTCACTGTCTCTCTAACAGTTTTTGCGCTCCTCCTTCTCCTCTTTGCTATCTCTATGAGCTCTTTCTTATTCTCCCTGCATGGCCAGCATAACTGAGCATAGCATCCAATTTGAAATCTTAACAGCACTATGTATGAAGTAGAGATGACGTCTGCATTTATAGAGTGAAAGCCTCTTGTGTGATTCCTCACAAATGTCTTAGACATTATTACCACATATTTGTTCTGGTCAGCATGGATCAATGTAGGAGTTATAAAGTAATCTCTAGGCCCCTTCCTTCTTAGGTACTCTTCAGTGGTAATTCACCATTTCATGTTTGCCAGCAGCATCATAGCATTTACTGAACTTCGTTTGCCACTTGGTAGCTAATGAAGTGATCCTTGTTAGTTGATTTTTTGTACTTCTTTGGCTTTTTAACATTGCTTTTATTCTGTTATTATCTTTAAAGTGTCTGACCTTGTTTTCAGGTATTATTCTTATGTCTAATGTATATACTTTAATTTATCTACATTTTAAGTTTGTTTTTCCAGGAGAATGGACTGACCAAAATGGTCCATTTCTGCTACTGCCCTAGTATATGCAAGTAAACATTCCACTTCTATTTATAAACAGCATATTAGTTACTATATTTTTGAACTATATCAATGTCTATATTCTATAAAACAAATGCCCACAACAATAATACAAGCAAGATGTTTTAATACAGATGCAGTATATAAAGGGTTAGTACTGGAGGTCATCATCTGAAGAGCGTTGCTAAAATGAGTAGTAATGCAATACAGCAGCATTCTTATGGAAATTGGACTTGACCCCAGTGGGGCAAACCTGATGAATAAAGCATGTGTAAATAAAAATAAGTTCTTAGGTTCATTGGTAAGTGCTAGGCAATATGTCCTTTTGGGGCATTTTAAGCCTAGACACTTTCCCTTTTTGTGCTCAAATTAACCTATCCCATTTAGAGATTGGCCTTACCCATCCCATGGTAGATAACATATTTCCCCTAGTGAGAATAAGTGGGATCATACCATACATAATTTGAGGGTGCAGATGCATGGGATAAAACATTTAGAAGCTACTCCTCTCTATTAAGTAGTACAGGCAGCTGTTATGTAGTAAATTTTCTGTTTCCCATCCACAGATCCAAGTTGTGCTTGAATATGGACAGGGTTGAACTTTATTTTATGCGGATGTGGAGTCTGTTCCACAGCAGTTGTATCCTCTGTGAAATAAACCTGTCCCTCCAAACTAATTTGTTGATGTTGCAGAAGAGATTAAGATCCCTAGATCAAGTATTTCTGATGCAGTTTGACTTGCTGTTGTGGAGTAAATTGATCAGTATTGGGTCAGAGGATGCCTTGTATGCCAAACACAGGTCACCTCTCAGTCATTAGGATACAGAATATAGTCACAGGGGTTTTAGTCTGTCCATGTAGGATATGCTGTTTAGTTCTTTTATCCTTTTAGTAAGGTATCTATGTGGGTGATCCATTTGCTGCATGTGTCTGGATCAATACATGCCAAAGGGGGCATTATATATATATATTCAATAACTGGCCTAATGAAGGCTGAGTAAAAGGGGGCCAATGGCATTCCTAGATTTAGGCACAATCTTTTTGTTTATGAGCTGTGCAATGTAAAAGTACTTTCTGACAACAATGGATACATGCTGGTCGAAAAAGTCACTGTCCACATAAGTTCCCAAGTCCTAAATAATCAGGTCAACTCTGTCAGTGTGGTAGTTCCCCTGGGGTAGATGACTTCTCAAAGAATACAATGAAATATTTTTTAGCATTTATTTTCTGTCCATGATTTTGGCACCAGTTATTTATTTGGGGAAAACCTTTCTGCAGGATGGCTAAGTCATTTGGGGATTTAATGACTGCTCTTAGCTTGCCGTCATCTGCAAACTTAGTCCACTAGAGCCCTTTGGTATTGGCTCTTACTTCAGAAAAGTAGATGCCAAACATGGGAGATCCCAACACAGAACCTTGGGGGACTCCACTGGTGACTGGTCTCTTTTTTGAGGTAAATTCCTCTGTTTTGATTCCTGCATCCTGTCTATGAGCTGGGTGGCAATACAGTGGATGATGTAGAGGCTTATCTCAGGTTATTTAGCTTTTCTACTACATCTGAATGGGGCAAATGTGCCAAAAGCTTTGGCTAGGTTGATGTCTGCAGTATGTACTGTTTTGCATTCATCTGTTGCTTTGGTGACCTTCTCAAAAAAAAATCCATCAGGCTGAGTAAGCATGACCTGCCCTTGACAAATCCAAACTGCAACCAGTCAGGTATTGGAAGTTCCCTTTGTCCTTATTGACCAGTTTATAAAGCTGGTTAAACTTATGGATCTGTAAATGCCTAGGTTTGTGGAAAGTCCTACCTTATACAGGGGAATGATTGTAGCTGTTCTCCATTTGCTTGCTACAAAGCCTGTATGAGGCTGAGCTTGGACAGTGTTGTTAAGGGTGTGTTGAAATCATGCTTCATGCTTTTTAAGATGCATCCAGGGATATTGTCTATTTTTAGATTTTGATAGCACTTTGGGGTTTGATCTTGGGTGATAGCTGGTGATGAGCCAGTTTCAGGTATGTCATGACAGACAGAGTGAAGAGGGGTAAAGTAAGAGCTACATTTATTAGCCAGTAGATATGCAATATTTTCAGCCTCAATATAGGTAATGTCAACCACAATAAGATTAGCACAGTGCTGTATTGGGCTTTTGGGATTAGGAAAATAATGAAAACATGCCTTGTGATTGTATTTGGCTTGGATTACTCCTCTTACTTTTGTTCAAAGTTATTCTCCTTATATTATAAAGCTTGTTGATGTTATGGTTCCACCATGTGGATTTGTTTATGGGGTTTGCCCTACACTTGTTTTTACAAGGTACAGCTGCATCTATGTACATTTCTGCATATTCAGTGGAGTTAACTGGGTTTAATAGAGATTTGAAGCTTTTCAATGTATCACTTAAGAATAGGTAGTTTACCTTAAAGACATTTCTAAAGGTACCTTGAATGAAAGGGATCCCTGGTTTCAGTTTTATTTTGAAGGAGACTCTTTATGGTTAGACCTAACAAGTCATGAAGATACATATGGGATGGTACAAGATGCTCCAATATTAGTAAGGAGATGCTCCATGATGTTATTCCCTCTAATGAGTACTCTGACTAATTCTTCCATGGTATTTGTATTGCCAGAGTCCATAAATCTCTGTGCTTGTGCTGTTGGTGGTATAGGTTTGCCAATCTATAGGAAAATGATGCTGTGTTTAATTCTGAATGACTCTAGTTCCTGTAGATAGGCATTGTGGCTGTGTCATAGTGGATGTTCTATAGCTAGCCAGCTAATATATGACATGGAACCTTTCTGATGGCTATTTGGGCATGAAGAAGCTCTTATGCATCATGCTGAATTACTAGCCTTGATGTGAGTCTCTTCTGAATGCAGACTGAGGCACTTCCACCTTTTTCCCACTCCTGTGCAGTAGCTGATCTAAATGTGTGGAAGTCATTGTAACCTTGCATGGCTGGAGTGCTCTCTTCTATTTTAAACCATGCCTCAATAATTACACAATGAAAATAAAAAAATGCAGTCTCCAAAAATGAGTGTATGTGGGTAAAACATCTATGATAAATATGCAGAAACTAGAAAAGACATAGTGGAAAGTTAATAAAGGCTGGATGATATACAAATGTTCTGGTTGAAAAGAATCCTCTGAGAAGGAAGTAATTACTAAACAATACTATGCGGAACACTCTGAGTCCTTAGGTTCCCTATTGGTCAACACCCATTCTCAGAAAAAAAAATTGTTAATCACTATCCCTTGCTCCTTCCTCACAGGTAGCTCTGCTACTATTTATCTGTTTAAATTCTATCCCTACTTCTATCAGGTTATTTAAAAAAACTGTTGTATGGTCAGTGCCAAAACTCTTCCTTAGGTCTGGACAGATGATGTCCCTGGTTTTCCCTCATCAGTCTGAGCCTCAACCCAGCCATAAAACTGGGAAATGTTTGAACATGCTGGAGGGATAGATTCCTGTCCCAGGTACTTCCCATACTCTGGAACAGACTACCCATCTATGTCAAACAGAGCTCCTCATTAGCACTTTTCAAGAAAAATCTTGATGATTGGATGGGAAATAGGAAATTCACCCCGGGGATCACTTCTGTGGCTCTGCTTGACAGGGGCACAGGAAAAAAATTTTCTTGGGTGGCGAAAGCCAAGGTACCTTTTTGGCTAGGCTTATATAGGCCCTAGAGCCAATAGCCTAGTACCTACCTATGAGCCTATGAACTTATGAACAGAATGTCTTTATGAATATGAATTCAAAGTGATGATCATTCCACACCCCATATGCCTGCATGAACTCCATCGGTCTCAATTTCAGAATACTCTATGTAATTTTTATCCTGTACTGATACAACATAAACTGATCAGATTCACTTCATGTCTATATTTTGGGGTTCTAGGACAAATACTTGAAACCAACCTGTGCAAATGCAGTTTTGAAAAAAAAAAGCTATCATGTAAATGTATTTGCTGAATGGTTTTAAAATAATTTTTATATGAAACTCTCATCACAACTGCCATGCAGGGGACTTGTCATCCTGTGCCCCTACCTTTAATATAACCAGTTTTGGGGTCACTGCACAATGGGGTTTATCAGCTCTTCTTTCCTGTAATTACCTCTCTCAAGGAAAGTGCACTTCTATAAACTGACAGTAAACCATACTTCACATAGATGGTCTTCACCTAATTTAGTTACTCCACTGCCATTTTGTATTAGTGCCACTTTAGCTCACACTTCCAGCTGTTTGCAACCTCCACAGTCTTTTGCAGGAAGGTATATTAATACTTCTGTTTCATTCACTATCTTTGGTGGTAACTTACCATGTTCTTGGGTGCTCTCCTCTCTCACTGATTTATTTCCTTCTCCACATCACCCACTGTTATTCTGTCACAACACATTCATGCTCGCTTTCATCTGGCACACTTCCTTTTTATTTTCTCTTTCTTCCATGATACAAAGAACCCCTTTGGCAATTATTCTTGCTCTGCTACTACTTTACACTTCTTCCTTCTACTTTTCAGCACCCAAAGGTTTGACAATATATCTGAAGACATTTTCTTCCTCTTTCACCATCCTTGCTACCTGCTTGTGCAATACTGAATTTGTCCTCCTGATTTTCCTAATTGCATCTGTCATCACAATTTGCATTCTACTTTTTCTTCATACCACATCTTCTTCCATTACTTGTATGACCTCCATTTTATTTCTATAGATCACTTATTATTATGTTGACACCCTGCTCCTTGTGACCATCAACCTCTACTGCCTGTTGGAACATTTGTTCCTCCTGACGTCCAACATCTGAGAACACTGAGAGAGGGGGTGGAGAGAGAGATGGAGATTTAGACCATCATGATGTAGGGATTAAGATTTTTTTTTATTTGATCACAAAACAATTCTTCTGCATCAACCTACAAACCAAGTTCCACAACTAGGCTACAGTATGATAACGCTTGCTCTATACTTGTAACAGCACTACATTTCAACACCTCCTGATTTTTTTCCACTTAAAGGAATTAATTATTCTTCCATGTGGGGGATCAGAACTCAGATGGTCGGATGGATTACCAGAGGCTGGGGAATGAAAAGAGTTTTTGAGGTGTAAGTAAGCATTATATATATATATATATATATATATATATATATAGAGAGAGAGAGAGAGAGAGAGAGAGAGAGATTTATATCTATCTATCAATAGAGAGAGAGAGATATTGCAATTACAGCTTACTGAATATTTGCTGATTGCATTCTGTATGCAAATGAAAACAAATCTATGACTAAACCTTGTTGTCCCCTCTGAAAATATCCAAGTCTAAGTGATACTAGTTTTAAAAATAACTACCACTCCAACTCATCCCAATTTTTTTTGCTCCATAAGTTGCTTTGAATAGGATATTTTAGTGCTGGGATGAATACGATACATATCATATATTCACATGCTCTGTGCCTGTTACTCATTTTTTTTATCTTGGCATCTTAAAAGTTAAATAATTATGGCCAATTACCAGAATTACATTAGAGATGGAAGTAACTGCGGTGGTGGTGCTGCTGTAGTGTTGTCGCCTCACAGTAAAACGTTGTCCTGTTCGATTCTCAGCTAGATCGTCTTCTGTGTGGAGACATGCGTGAATGGGCGTACCTTCATTGAAGGTTGTGCATCAGGGCTGGCAACTCGGTGCGTAAAACATGTACTGCCAATCATTAGTGGACCGGAGTTCAGCTGTGGTGACCCCTAACCGGGAAAAGCCGAAAGACACAGCACAACATTAGAGATGGAAGTATATACTAACCTCGACCCAGTTTGCACTATACCCACTTTTGGTGTGAACAGACAATACTCACTTGGATGAAAATACACTGCCATGTTCCTTTTGATTCATCAGCAATTATGCAAAAGGAAAAAAAAAATAAAAGAATACAACAACATTAGTATATTAAATGCTGCTTTAAGGGCATGTCTCCAGCACAATGGGGGTATAGGCTACTAGTGCAAACTCACATAGGGTGATTTCCATTTTAGAGTAAACAAACTGTTCAAAAACAAGATTCAGTCAAATATAGAAAACCTAAGTTTTTATGGAAGGTAAAGTTTCTTACCAGATCACTATATAATTAATTCTGAGCTGATTTATCTTGGGGTAAGGAGAAAGCCGTCTCTGCAGTGATCTCTTTTCATGAGTTGTGCATTCAGTAAACTGGCAAGAACTATTATTCAGAAAAGACAATTTCACTCACTTTCATTGTTTCCAATATACAATAATACTGAAAAAACACGCTGTTATTATATAACAAGTTGATGACATAGTAAAATGCAACTCGAGATGCATGCGGTGCACCTGCTGCCCTTTAAACTTCAACCAGGCTAGGTATGTACAGCAGTACATTCTCATGCATACAATGCATACAACTGTGTTCAATCAAGCTCTGTAGAATGCACTGCAAATTTTCATATCAATGGCACAAATTATAAAACCAGTTTGCTCCCTAATATATCTAGTACAATGACAGGCAAATTGGATTTTAGTTCTACATGGGAACTCTGTTATGTGGAGGTTTGTACTATGATGTGGGTATGACTAGCAGCCCAGAAAGTAAAGAAGACAACTAGGGAGGGATGGGCCTGGCAGGCTGAAATCAGTTCACCTACTTTAGCTGATTGAATTCTGTCATGCCCTACAACTGAGACTCTGGAAAGTGAGTCAGAGGACTGCATGTCACTTTTACTGAGTATTACAAGTATACTGTAGACACTGAAGAGGGCTTCTGCAATGGGCCAGCACAGTGGGCATTGCAATGCACTGCTCAGCAAACAGGGGGATGGTGTGTTAGAAACCATCAAAATATCTACAACCCCCTGCATAGATGGCAGACATGATAAACGGCTCTCACTTCCCTCTGTCTCCCTTTGGTCTTTAAAGCCAGGTGTCAAGAAGGAAAGCAGACCATTTTGGAATATGGAAATGTAGGTGACAATAGGGAAAGAAGATCAAATATGTATAAAAATTAGTTGTGAAGTTTTGTCACAAAGGATTCACAAGGTGAACCTTCTAGAGATTTGAGAATTACTAAACCTTAGTATGTCCCGCTGATTTATGGTGACTTCACTGGAGCAAGCTGAAGAAGGTAGGTAGTTAGATGGAAGTTTCTTTTTTTTTGCGGTAAGTAGAAGCTATGTTCCATCAGACAAAGCATTATATGATATGGCATACCTTACCACAGACGATACAAATGGTTACTTTTAGTAATTTCATGATTTGAACAAACTATCTTAAGATGGGCCACTCTTCAAAAAGGTTTTGCTACTCCTTGAAAGTTATAGCTTCTTTGAGTGCCTTGACAAAAATGATGACATTTGCTGTATTATGGAAACTATATGAGGCCAAATAATCTGTAATTAAAATAATGCTGTATTTATTGAGCTGTCTGAGAAGAATTTAAGACACTGTAGCCATTAGTTGTGCTGTATAGATTCCTAAATCCATCGATATTCCAAGGACACTGACTCTCATGATCATGCCCATCTTGGAGACAGTACCCTCACTGAGCCAACACCTCCTTTCTCCAGGTGGACCATACCTGTATGCCTATCAGTATTCTGATTTGGGGGTTATTTTTTCACCTATTTGAATATCATTATATTTCTATACACAGTAAAATGCTACTTGATGCATTCAGATAAAAATGTTGCATAAGTTGTCAATTCATTTACCTTGTCAATGCATTTTTAATGACGCTGAGTATTTGCTGATATATTTTGACTGTCCTTACTTTTATATCTCTGAAAAATACACACATACATGTGAAAGTAGATATAAGGAACTATTCTGTCTTACAGAATAGCCACAAATAATGTGTGCATGCAAAGAAGACAACCATCATATAATGTGTCTTCTTCTTCTTTCGGCTTTTCCCGGTTAGAGGTCACCACAGAACCATCATATAATGTGTGTTACATCAAAGTGTGGAGTTATTTTTTTTTTTACTTATTTGAATACTGTCATCTTAATTAATGATGTTCTGAATAGGAAACGTATTGCACACTGCTGAGAGCAGAACATTCACATACTTGAAGTATATCTCTAACAGTAGGTTTCTTCTTGATGTAAATAAAGAGGAAGGAAATGAAATATGTTTGTAAGAATGTGAAGTGAGAGAAAGAGTAGAAACAATAAAGTACTTCTTGATGGAGCATTACTGTGTAATAGACATCTGCTGCACAGTTTCTGTTTCTGCTTTTTGACTTACAGTCTAGAAACAGAAACTGGCACTACAATAAGGTCTGCCATGAGGTCTAATCTTGTTTTTCCATTGGCATATCACCTTACTACATCATATTTTGCATGCTCTTTGTATTATTTTCCTGTCCATATAGTTTCCTCAGATGTGCTATCTGGATAACATACAATGAATTTTCCTGTACTATTTATTTAGGGCAGTGTCTGCTATATTTAATATTTTTATATCATTGCCAATATATCCTTATGAACTGAATGCATGAACATATAATTCCTTTATTCTGACTGATAGTTACTAATCAAAAATTTAATATCTGCTCTAGCTATTTTGTCAAACCGGATGTTATATTTAACAAGGTGGGATATCTGTATATCAGAGACACTGCTATTATGTTACATATCAACAATCTGGACCGCTATTCTTATTATATAAAGCATTTGTCATGCTTTACTGTTTCCATTGTTCTTTCTGACTTTCATTTAAATGGCTCTGATTAGATCTGCCTATTAGCTTGTTCACAAAACATTAAACAAACAACATAAAAAATCTAGGTGACAAGGCTATCTGATCACACATATCTGCATTTAAGCGCACAAACGTTTCAGTCTGTTACATGTGCAAATTTCCATGGGAGGATTTATTTGGAGAAGGAGGCTTTTTTTCTTTACTTAGAAGCTGATGAAAGTGAAGCAGTATTTGAAACGTAAGCTTTCTACCAGGTCAGGAACCGTGAGCCTTATTAATTCGGGACCTGTACCAGGGTATCATGCAGGAGAACCCTGTCAGGCCACTTGGATCTGAATCCATACAAAGTGACATCAATAAAACACCAGTCATGTGACCCTGTTCTGGTTGTTGCACCAAAGGCAGTTTCATCACTTTTGACTGACAGCACTCTGGGTGGTGACAGCAGTGGTGATTCTTTGTATAAAAGTTCTAAAGCTGGAGACTGAAGTTTGCAAAAGTGTATAAAACATCTGCTAGGCCAATTTACACCATATGACAAAAAAAGCAGGTTCTGAAGTTGCTTGCAACATTATGTAGTATCTAAACACTACATATTCCTTTACCTTGTGCAAGACTTAAATACTTGCCATATATACTAGCCACCCTTCTATAACAGAGTCATTCTTTGGCACAAGGTTTGCTATACTTGCTTTGGAAGTTTACTTTAGTATTTCCCTATTCAATCTAGACAAAAGTAGCAATCTCAGACATAAACATTTATTTATTTTACTGGTTCATTCCCTGTTTCTTTGTCTTTACTGCCTAGCTGCCCCTCTTTAACTAGCTTTTCCAGTCTTAAGTTTTTCTTTGCCTTCTTTAAATTAAATTAGTTGTTTTTATTACCTACTGTTTTTTCAAGGTTTAGTAACTTCTTTGAAGTTTGATTTTAAAACTTGTAAATGCCCATATTTTGTACTGTTTTTCAATTGAGAATAATATTCACAATTATCTGTAACATTTGTGTGGCAGTGGAACAGTGCCGCAGAGGATAGCGTTGTCGCCTCATGCAAGAGGTTTCCTGGTTTGATTCTCAGTTTGGGTGCTTTCTGTGCAGTCTGCATGTCCTCCCTGTGTTTGTATGGGTTTCCTCTGGGTGCTTCAGTTTCCTCCCACATTCCAAAGACATGCAGTAGGTGGATTGGACACTCTAAATTGGCCATAGGTGTGAGTGTGTGTACAGGTGTGTGGTGTGGAAGAACTACCACGGCAAGGCTAGCCACCCGGGAGTGTAAACCTTGGCTCTAGATGATTGTCACTTTTGAAGTGACAACCCGACTCCATGTTCAAAAAAGGGGTTATGGATGGGTCTGCATCATGTGCTTCCTTTGAGCAAAATGTACATTTTAACTGTGTTATGTACATTCCTTAAAAAATATACGTTTGGATTATGGAAACCTTTGGAGACTATGTGCTTAATACAGACATGTCTATAAATAGCTTTTAAGTATGGATGCCATTACATAAACAAATCTCTCACACGATTGTCTTCCAAACTATTACAACACCTTTGCCACAGCAAATTAGAAAGGAATAATGTTTCATCAGTTCAACTACATATATGATAATTAACAAAATATTGTCCTTTACGTGTTGCTCTTTTTTTTTTTTTGCTTGAGCATGGTTGTTTGCTGATGTGCCTACACTTACGTTTGCCATGTAGTGTAGTGATGTGCAAAGCAATGAATAGTGGAATTTAATGGGCTGTCTGTGATCTGAGTGTTTTGGAGAAGAAGAGCACATTTGTTACACTGATCACTCTTTGTCAAAGAAGCACTGACCTCAGGGAGAGCATAAGAAAATAAAAAGGGATGGGGAGGTTGCAGGGGAGTACATGGAACTATTTTCTCCTTACGTATTCATGTTTATAGCAACCATATGTTCAGATGAATACCCTTGCGCAGTAGGGATTTGCACTTGTGTTTTCAGGGGATGGGATTTAAGGTCTAATGCTGACCCCTGAATGAATTACTTTACAAACTGTGGAATGTGATTAAATGAAACAGTTCTGATTAGCAAGAAGAACTAATTAGACTTGTGTTTTGTGTATAAATATGCACCAATCACATGCCCAAAGATATGGTAACATGCTGCAGTTTGAATGTTTGGCATCTTGAATTCTGTTTCCACCACCATAAAATATTAAATTCGCTTAGTTCGGAATATTGCTGGTATTTGTACGTGGAAGGTCACATAGAAGCAGGGATTTGGAATTTGCCCTTTCACCTCTGTCATGCAGTCTTGGAGTTAACATTGCTATGTGTCACTGAAGCATTGGTTGTCAAGCAGCTTTAGTTCCTATATTTAATGGTGACTGTCAGAGTTTTGGAACACTTCCTAAGGGTTTTTGCCTTTGTCTAAAATGAGTTCCTATTGTGTAACTGGTATAAATAATTTATGGGGTATGGGCATTTCACCCACCGTATGGGGGGAGCAGAGTGGCTTGCTGCTCAGGGGAAAAAAAAAAAAAAATTGTTCTTCTATGTTTTTCAACACACCAGTGTTGGTCTTCAGTTTTTGAAAAATGGTAGGTCAAAAAGACATGCTTCAGTCACATGCACGTAAACCCACAAAATCAGTATACATAATTTGCATGTTTTTTTTTTTGGGGGGGGGGGGGTGCTGTGATTTGTGTTTTGATCTTTTTTTGAATCAATAGTTTGTGTTTTGGCAGTTTTCATTTAAGAAAAGGCCAGTGGTCCATAGAAATGTGTGTGTGTGTGTGTGTGTGTGTGTGTGTGTGTGTGTGTGTGTGTGTGTGTGTGTGTGTGTGTGTGTGTGTGTGTGTGTATGTTTAGATAGATCGACATATAGACATGTACACATGCACTTATATATATATGGGTGCCATTACAATAGTCTATCATGTGTTAGGTCGACAGCTGCTTGTCAACTGAATATAGTTGACTAGGCAGTTGATTGACAGAGATGTGAAATCACACAATTTAAGAGGATGGGAATTCTGCCCTTACCTCATGTTTGTGTGATCTTTGAGTTAATATATGTAATTAACAGGGGGCTAGCCCTTGTGTGAAAAGTAACGTTTTTGATTGCTTTTTCTCACATGTAGATTTTGCAGATGCCCAGGCTGTTCTCAGCACATGCCTATGACATTGACATTGTTTTCAACCTTTCTGTGTTGATTTTTTGCAGTCGAGCTTGAGTGTTTTAGACTAAGTGTAGTGCACCTATGTATGTATATATATATATATATATATATATATATATATATATATATATATATATATATATATATATATATATATATATATATATATATATATATATATATATATATATATATATATATACATACATTTATCTATCTATAAGTATAATATATATATAATATATATATATATGTATATATATATATATATATATATATATATATATATGGGTCTACTTTGTTTCATTGAAAGCTCATTTTACTGAATTCCAATTCACCCAGACCAAATTGCTGAAAGCTCAAATTACTGAAAACTCGTTTCCCCGAATCTCATTTCACTGAAGTGAAGTACTGGCACTGCGTTGAGTACTGTAAGGCAAGTAAAAGGTATATGCCTTTTTCCCAGCTGTAGTGGGATCCTGGAGTTACTATATATATATAGTTATGGGGGTGTTGGGGGCACTGCCCCCCATTAAGGGGTGTGGGGGTGCAGCCCCCACATAGTTTGGGTATATATTGTCTTCTGGAAAGAGTTAGTCATTGGTGTTGTAAGCATGCATGTCTGTGGTTTATAATGTATTGTTTGGAAGCTTTCAGTGAAATGTAATATAAAACCGTCTGTGTGCCCCCCACACCCCCCTAACAATATATACTAACTCCAGGATCACACTACATTGGGGAAAAGGGCATATACCTTTTACTTGCTTTACAGTACTCTACAAAGTGCCAGTACTTCACTTCAGTGAAATGAGAATCGGTAAAATGAGTTTTCAGGAATTTGAGCTTTCAGCGATTTGGTCAGTGTGAATTCAAATTCATTGACATGAGCTTTCAAAGAAACAAAGTAGACCCATACACACACACACACACACACACACACACACACACACACACACACACACACACACACACATCTATATATATATATATATATATATATATATATATATATATATATATATATATATATATATATATATATATATATATATATATATATAGAGAGAGAGAGAGAGAGAGAGGTTCTTGCCTCCCCATAATGCCTTAGTGCCTTTTTTAGGCAAGGTCTTGAAAACAACATTACCGACGTGAAATTAACTAAACAGAACAAAATAAGGGTTATGCTGATAAATGCTAGGAGCTAAAACCAAAAACTGAACTCCCTGGAAGCACTTCTATCTCTAGAAGATGCAAATGTCTGTGCAGTCACAGAAACCTGGTTCAAGGCCTCAGAGAATACCCTGTCTTTGCAAGGCTACAATGCCTTCCACACCTTTAGACTGCATAATGAACATGGGAAAACAAAATGAGTAGGTGTTTCAGTATAAATTAGAGATAAATTCACCTCCCGTCTAGTTAGGCTAGACAACTCCATGGAGTTATTCCAGATCAAGGTAATGGTGAATAAGACCCACTTTCAAGTCATAGTCAGTTATAGATTCATCCCCATGGGTCACGACACTCATGAAGCCTACTTAACCAAACATGAGACAATCCAAATGTTACTAAACACACTGGTTATGGGGGATTTCAGTTATCCCACCATGGGAAACCTACACTAGTTCTAACTCGCTAGTGCAAAAGTACCTTGACTTTGTTAATTCAAATGCCCTGGAACAAATTGTCCATATCCCAACAAGGGGAACAAACATTCTGGATTTGGTACTCTCCAACATGTCAAACAGATGCACTGCCACAACTGTCGGACTGTCATTATTTAAAACTGCCTACAAATCAGTCACCTTTCAGCTGGTGCTAACAAGAGAACTCACAAAAAGTGAAGTCAGACTAAAATAATTCACCAAGGCAAACTATACCCTCCTAGGTGATGGTATGAATGCATTACAAACCCCACCTCAAGCTGGAAGTGGTAACTATGCTGAAGCTTACACTAAAGCCTTGCACAATCACTTGCATAAATGTATAAAATCGGCTGTAGCAGAAAGAATCAAATTCAGAGCCCCAAGTAAAAACAAGCTGCCATGTTGGACATCCAGCATCAACAAGCTTTACAATAAATGCAGAAAGTTGCTGGCCAAGAAAATAAAGGCAAGGTCCCAACAATGGAGAAGAACCCTCCTCAGCCTCAACAGGCAAATAAGACAACTTGTCAAATCCTCCAAAAGCTCCTTTGAAAGCAACTTAGCAAGTACACCTGACAATAACCATAAAGCCTTTTACAGCTACTTACACAATCTAAAGGGTAGAAACCAAGCATGTGCAGAACTAGTGGCCAATGGTATCAAACACACTGACCCCACAGAGATAGCAATCTGCTAACAGATAGGTTTGGCAAAAATTTCACTCCCTTATCCCTTACTAACTTACAAGAAACTTTCCCCCAAACTACCCACCCCCACACACACACACACATATCCAAAGAGCAGGTCCTCAAAGCCTTGTCCAAGGCAAAAAATACAGCCTCGATGGGACCAGACAACATCCCAGGCTGTCTTCTAAACAGGCTAAAACATGAACTAGTATCACCACTAACTACCCTTTTCAATCATAGCCTAACCACAGGCTTTGTTCCTGCGGAATGGAGAACAGGAACAGTCATTCCCCTCTACAAAGGTGGCCTTAGCAATTGATCCAGGAATTACAGACCCATAAGCCTGACCAGCCTCATCTGTAAGGCCATGGAATGTATCATTATGGACCTCATAAATAAAGACATAGGTGATCTGCAAAGCCTGGATCCTACCCAATCTGGCTCCATGAAGGACAGATCCTTTCTGTTAAATCTGGTGGATTTCTTTGAAAATGTGACCAAGGCCACTGACAAGGGTAAATCTGTGCAAACAGCATACCTTGACCTGGCAAAAGCTTTCAACACAATCCCACATTCAGACATTACCAATAAACTTAGCAAACTGAATGTAAACCCCTTCAGGGTAAGATGGGTTGCCAAATGGCTCACAAACCAGACACACACTGTCAAAGTGGATGACTCCACATCAACCAGAAAACCTGTTACCAGTGGTGTGGCACAGGGGTCAGTCCTGGGACCCCTACTGTGTTGTATATACATCTCAGAAGTTCAGGTCAAAAGTAAGGGGTTTCTGGCTGATGAACTGTGCAGACAACTGCAAACTAGGTGCAATCACTGAATTCACAAATTATGTTAGTATACTCTAGGAGGGTCTCATGCAGACCAGTAACTGGTGTATTAGTCATGGTCTCAAACTGAATGCAAAGAAATGCATCATCATTCCCTTCAGCACAAACAATGTCCCCTCACACTATCAAATCAGCAACAATACCATAAGTACCCATGAAGTGGTAAGGGACCTAGGATCGCAAGAAGGGTGTGACCTTAACTTTGACCACCATGTGTTTACTTTAGTAAGGAAAGCTTTCTACATAGCATATTTAATTAATAAAGGCATCATCTCTAGAACAAAAGAAGTTATAACCCCCCGTATACTCGGCACTTATCTGACCCATGATTGAGTATCATGTCCTATTTGGCATGTACCGTACTAAGCATGTGCGGCAATTAGAGAGACCTCAGAGATTTCTAACAAAAAAGATAAAGAAGCTCCAGCATGCACCATACACAGACCGACTAAGGTCCCTGTCATTGTACTCTGTATTGTATAGACTCCTTAGGGGAGACTTATGTCTGGCCTACAGAGCAATCCAATACCCAAACCTAATGAATTTGCTGCATATCCATAAATCAAACAGGACTAAGGCTACCTGTTACAGAGACCTAAATATGGCCTGTGATTTAAATATGACATGCTGTACGGACAGATTTATTTCCAGGTGACTGCACATCTTTGGAAAAGGCTAACAATTCATGTGAAACAGAGCACCTCTATGACACTGTTCAAGAGGAACCTAGATGAGTGGATGAGGCACTGTACATTTTTACCGGGTAAACCCCATGACCCTCCTGGACATGGGCAGTCATCACCAAATATAATCTTGGGCATTGACTAGCATTTTTATAGTATTACATTGGGATGAAATGGCTAGCCTTAAAATGACCTCTGGGTCAATAGCCTAGTAATCTCCTATGATATCCTGTGATATATATATATATATATATATATATATATATATATATATATATATATATATATATATATATATATATCTATATATATATATATATATATATATATATATATATATATATATATATATATATATATATATATATATATATATATATGTCTCTCTGTCTCATATAATATATATATATATATATATTTATATATATATATGTGTGTGTGTGTGTGTGTATACATATATATATATATATATATATATATATATATATATGTGTGTGTGTGTGTGTGTGTGTGTGTATATATATATATATATATATATATATATATATATATATATATATATATATATATATACATGTATAGGTTTACTATCATGCACTCATGGTGGACTCGGTGGAATACACTTCACACAAAATCCGTACCTAGAATGCTGGCAATATCAAACTCCGATATTGTGGAAGTAGAAATCACTCCCCTATCTCGACCCATGTTAACACTCATCCCCAGATTGCATTTAATTTGTATTTCGGCAATGTCAGTTTAAGTGGAGTGAGTCAATGATACCACCATTCAACAGAGTCTGCCGCAATTAAAAGATAGTAAACTATATATATATATATATATATATATATATATATATATATATATATATATCAGAATCTCGAGATTAAAGAAACTCGAAAATATGAAGGGGACATAAAAAAAAATGTGCACCTTTCTAATGTTTTTGCAGGGGGGGCCCCCTGCACACCCCACTACTTAAATATTCCTACTCCAAGATTGCACTACAGTGAAGGAAAGGGAAGCCTCCCATTCCACGCTCTATGCATAATGCAAAATGGAAGACTTTCCAGTCCTCTGCTATAATGTGGTCACGTAGCATGTGGATTTAACCTGCAAGGGTGCAGGGGGATCTGGCCCCCTGCAGAAACATAAGTGAACCCTTTTTTCTGTAACCCTAAACTTCCCATTCACAATTTCGAGTCAATTGAAGTTCGAGATTTTCGTCTTGAGCTTATGCATTTCAAGATTCCATTCATTCGATATTGTGAAGGGGAACCATATATATATATATATATATATATATATATATATATATATATATATATATATATAGATATATCAAATTACTGAAAACCAGAATATTGCTGACCAGCACATGAGATTATCAAACTAAGGAATTAAAAGGCTGAAGCTCACAAGGATAAAAAAAAATACTAAATACTGACATTTCCTATCAGTGCCGAAAACAGAATGAGTGTTAATATGGGTCTTGCAGGGGGACACGTTCAGGAGTTCTATATTATAAGTTTCAACATTTGAATCCTCCAATATGATCATCTCAAGATTCTGATCAGCAATATTCTGGTCTTCAGTAATTTGATAGTAATCTTATATCTATATATCTATCTATACATATATATGTCATCATCTTCTTTCAGCTGTTCCTGTTACGGGTCGCCACAGTGGATCATCTGTTTCCATTTCTTCCTGTCCTCTGCATGTCCTCTCTCACCACATCCATAAACCTTATCTTAGGCCTTCCCCTTTTCCAGTTACCTGGCAGCTTCATCCTTAGCACATTTTCCCAATATACTCAGCATCTCTCCTCAGCACATGTCCAAACCAACGTAATCTTGCCTCTCTGGCTTTGTCTCCAAACCTTCCAACCTGGGCTGACCCTATAATATACTTATTCCTGATCCTGTCTACCCTTATCACACCCAGTGCAAATCTTAACATCTTTAACTCTGCCACATCCAGCTCTAACTCCTGCCTTTTTGTCAATGCCACTGTCTCCAACATAGCTCATAACATAGCTGGTCTCACTACCTCTTGTAGACCTTCCCTTTCACTCTTACTGGTATTCGCCTGTCACAAATCACTCCTGACACTCTTCGCCACCCACTCCATCCTGCCTGAGCTCTCTTCTTCACCTTTCTTCCACACTCACCATTACTCTGAACTATTGATCCCAAGTATTTAAACTCATCCACCTTCGCCACCTCTACTCCTTGCATCCTCACCATTCCTCTATTCTCCCTCTCATTCACACACATATATTCTGTTTTAGTCCTGCTGACCTTCATTCCTCTTCTCTCTAAAGCATATCTCCATCTTTCCAGGGTTTCCTCCACCTGTTCCCTACTCTCACTACAGATCACAATGTCTTCTGCAAACATCATAGACCATGGGGACTCTCGTCTGTCAACCTGTCCATCACCATTGCAAATAAGAAAGGGCTCAGAGCTGATCCTTGATGTAATCCCACCTCCACCTTAAACACATCTGTCACTCCCACTGCAGACCTCACTGCTGTCACACTACCCCTGTACATATCCTGTACCACACTTACATACTTCTCTGACACTCCCGACTTCCTCGTACAATACCACAACTCCTTTCTAGGCACCCTGTCATATGCTTTCTCTAAGTCTACAAAACACAATGCAACTCCTTCTGACCTTATCTGTACTTCTCCATCAACACTCTCAGAGCAAACATCACATCTGTAGTGCTCTTTCCCGGCATGAAACCATACTGTTGATCAGTAATCATCACATCCCTTCTTAACCTAGCTTCCACTACTCTTTCCCATAACTTCATGCTGTGACTGATCAATTTAAATCCCTCTGTAGTTACTACAGCTCTGCACATCACCCTTATTCTTAAAAATTGGTATCAAAACACTTTTACTCCATTCCTCAGGCATCCTCTCACTTTCCAAGATTTCATTAAACAATCTGGTTAAAAAACTCCACTGTCATTTCACCTAAATACCTCCATGCTTCCACATGTATTTCATCTGGGCCAGCAGCCTTTCCATTCTTCATCCACTTCATAGCTATCCTTACTTCCTCCTTGCTAATCCATTGCACTTCATGATTCACTATCCGCACATCATCCAACTTTCTCTCCCTCTCATTCTCTACATTCATCAGCCACTCAGAGTACTCTTTCCATCTGCTCAACACACTCTCCTCGCTTGTGAATATGTTTCCCTCATTATCCTTTATCACCTTTACCTGCTGCACATCTTTCCTAGCTCAGTCCCTCTGTCTAGCCAATCAGTACAGGTCCTTTTCTCCCTCCTTAGTGTATAACCTTTCATACAACTCTTCATATGCCTTATCCTTAGCCTTCGCCACCTCTCTCTTTGCCATGCACCTCATCTTCTTATACTCCTGTCTACTTTCTTCAGCTCTCGGACAATCCCACGTCTTCTTTGCCAATCTCTTTCTCTGTATACTCTCCTGTACTTCTTCATTCCACCACCATGTCTCCTTGTCATCCTTCCTCTGTCCAGATGTCATACTAAGCACCTTTCTAGCAGTCTCCCTTACTAGCTCTGCTGTAGTTACACAGCTATTTGGTAACTCTTCACTGCCACCCAGTGCCTGTCTTAACTCATTCCTGAACTCCACCTCACAATTACCCTTTTTCTATTTCCACCATTTGATCCTTGGTGCTGCCCTCACACTCCTCCTCCTCTTCTTGATCACCAGCGTCATCCAACAAACCACCATCCTATGCTGCCTAACTACACTTTCCCCAGTCACCACTCTACAGTCTCCAATCTCCTTTTCCTGAAGAAAAAATTTACATCCTTCCCTTCCCCTGGCAAATATAACTTGATGAGCAACACAGAATTAAAAAACAGGTTAGAAGGTGAGTGATGATAATGAGTTATGGGTCCTTCCTTCCTAGAGTTGCATATCTGGGTACATCTCCAACAGGAAATTCATAGGAAGGGTAATAAATTAAAGACTCACCACTGTTAAGTCCAATAAAATTACCAGCAAGCTAAATAAGGCATCTGTTAACTCTACAATAGACATCCTTCCAATTCTTATCCTGCAGTCAACAGCCAAGAAGAAAACATCAAAATGCCATGCAATTCCAACTTCAACTGCAGTTAATGAAAAGTGAAGAATCCATGGGTCTTAATGACAGTCACTGTAGAACCACCAAGGAGATAGCATGCATCCTAAATTAGGTTCTTGTGTTCTGATTCAGCTGTCTTTTAAAAATATGGAACATACCCCAAAGTACAAGGATGGACTGGCCATAGAACATGTCCCTGTTCTCTGGGTTGTTCCAAATAAGTCCTTACATCTACTTATCAGCCATCATCATGTCAGTGTTGTTTATTTTCAAACACTGTTAACCATATCCATATGAATCACAGCAGAAAGACATTATCAATGCAATATACTGCCAGATCAGACTCCTAGAATTTTATGACAGAAGCTTATAGGAAGGGGGTTGAGCTGTCCAATCAAAAATCCAAACATTCATGCCAACATAGCAATTAACATAAATACCTACTAAGGAATCCTAGAAAGGTCAAGTAATATATGCATTAGTAAAATACATATTACCTCATGTGTGATATGAATTGGCCTGTACATAAAATATGTACTATTATAATGAGTGTGTAATCTATGAGTCTAAAAAAAATCATAATGAGAATCTGTAGTTTAACATCTTCACCCCTTCAATAATTTTGTTTCTCAATCTTTCTCAGGTACTACTTCTATTATACACAGAGTTATGGGGAACTAGTACCTTTCCCTGCAAACAATGGGAATAAAGTAGACAGCTTATCCTGGACAGGATGTTGGGCCAACACAGTATGTACTCACATACTCACTCACATACCTATGTGTATAACTATAGGAATTTTCCAAATCAGCAGTTCACCCAAATGCAGTTCTTTAGAACTCTCAGCAAACACACACATAGATACAAAACAGAATTTGCAAATGCTGCAGAGAAGGCATCCCAAATGTGACCCAAACTGGAGAAGGGGTCTATATTATATTCTCAAAAGCTGACAGTATCGAAGCTGATATTGTCGACATGAGAAAAGCGAAAGCACACAACATCGAACATGTAAACGGAAATCTCTGTAAGGGGAGATTTCCATTTACTGTAATGTAGTGTGGTCTTGGAGTTGGTATATTTAAGTAGCAGGGGGTGTGGGGGGTGCAGGGGGACTTGCCCCCCTGCTTAAACCCATTAGGGTACTTTTTTCTTTCTTTTTTCTTTTTTTTTTTTTTTGTTGTTTTTATAAGTTCGAGATTTGAAGACATCAACCATATGGTGGCGACCATATGGTGTTCGATGTTTTCAACCACTGATCTTATAATATAGACCGCTGGAGAAGCTATAGATGAGAGGTGGCAACACAAACTAATAAAGCCCTGTCTCTCTTCAGTTTGAACCTTTTCTACCTCTTTATTGTTAATACGGTTGTGAGGGTGACTAAAAGCATCAACAATTTTTTGCCTGACACAATCTAGCACTGAGTGCTGACAGCCAGCAATCTACAGAACATCTCTTCCTCTGATGACCTTAAATGTAATAGCGAATGGACCACACATTGACCTGTGGCACCAAATACAAGTAGAAGCAAAACCACCATCGATGTTGTGATGACCCCAAACAGACATACAACATAAGTAGGCAGCTTCTTAAATGTGTCTTGTGGGGGATGGAATTCAGGGTGTAGGTCAAGAGCCATAATGATGGATCAGGAAAGTACATTGCTAGTTCAAAAGGAGTCAAGTCCCATGAGGGTCATTCATTTATTCATTCACTCATTCCTGTATTATATATATATTTATGTATGCATGCATGCATATACATATGTTTTTGGGGATTGGGATGGTTAGATGTGTTATAGCCCATTTTTAGTGGAATCCTACAGAGAAACAAAATATTAAATCAACTTTATAGATTTCACACTTATTTATGTGATAAGGAAGATTATAGCAGTATGTTAAATGCATTAACATTAGTAATGCATAATCATAAAGTGATTAATAAGGTATATGATGATGTGAGGTATTGCCAGCTATATGAGGACAAGTAGGGCAGTGGATGTGTAACGTATGCCAGCACAGCTAGCTGGAATTTTGTAAAGAATTGTCATTTGTATATCAAACTGATTTGTACAGATGCTTGTGTTGAACAATGTATTTGTAAAGCTGCTTGTGTTAAAATGTACCAAACAGTGTGCCCTGCTGGACAGAAAAATAAATATACTTGTATTATTGTAGCTGTTTAAATGCATGTGTTTTAACAGAGGATACTGGAAGGGAAGAGGTTAATCTCAATCCACCTAACTTTGAAATTATTTTGAAATTAAATTACCTGCCTCAGGCTATAAAGTTTGTATCTTACAGATTTCAATGCAGACAAAAAAGTATGTACCAGGAAACCTTCTGCATTGTCTTTGGAGTGAACTAATTGTTACTCTGGAAGGCTGGAGATTTGAAATTATTTTATGACTTTCAGGAGCTGCAGCAGGTGTGTATTATTTACACATATGTGCTAAATCCTGACAGCTTCTAGACAAGAGGAGAAGCATGGGAACCAGAAGTCAGATAACCTGATGTATGTAATAACATTCTGTAATCTATCACTAAAAATGATATTTTAATAATAGGTGAGACTGAAGTCTCATTGCAGTCTGTTTTTAGAACCTGACAGAAAAGGATCCCTCACCTACTTCACTGTGTCTTGCTCTAGTAAGTGAACTAGGAGATAGTAATTCTTTAGACAAGTCAGGAAAATATAGTGAAATTAGTTAAGTACTGATCTGAAGTTGTCTTTATTTGCTCTTCAACCTGTGGGACACAGATCCATGATGAATCCAACTTGGCCACATTTCTCCAGCATCAGATCCATGCTCCAAGCTCCTCCTCTACCCGTAATGCCACCTGTCTCCTTCCTCCCTTCTTCTTGGGTAAGTGCATTTAATTTAGGGAATTAGATTATCTTTCTATCTAAAAATCTTTTTCTATCTTTGTCCTATCACCTCGCCTTTTGCGTTTCTGCATTGGTTTAAAAATATCTTTCCTTGCTCTCTCTGTTCTGTCTCTAGGAGTGTGTGTGTGTGTGTGTGTGTGTGTGTGTGTGTGTGTGTGTGTGTGTGTGTGTTTTTCTGTTTGGGCCCCTCTCTTAGTAAGATGTCAGAGACACCAAAACCGGGCTTCTGCAAGTGCACTGTGTGTCGCCATAAGCTTTCCCCAGCTGATGGTCACACTATGTGTGTTGTTTGTCTAGGGGTTGCCCATCTTGATTCCTCCTGCTCAATCTGCATAGGGTTTAATTCCCCACACATTGATTTATAGATGGAATAAACTTATTCTCAAGGGTCTTCTCCCTCCACCTACTACGGGGGCCCAGGCCACCCCTTCCACTTCTACTCCTGCTACTTCTTCTGTCTCCACCCTGGACTCTGGGACTCAACCTTCCACTAAGAGGACCAGGGATGGAGAGAGGCACAAGCATAGAGACAGGCTGAGGAGGTGGTCTCCCAACCGCACTTCCTCAGCTGAACCACCAGGCAATATCCTCTCACCTCCTAGTATTGGGTCTTCCCGTCTCCATTCTCCTGTTTCTCCCCAGAGCAGGAGGTGCCTCTGAACCATTCTTTAGCATTGGCATCACCTCACCACCTCTCTAGGCCGGGTGTCAGGGTCCTCTTCCTCCAGATCCACCTGCCTTTCCAAAGCCAAGGTGGACAGGATAATGCAGAGATTCATCTGCATCCAGATACAGATGGGAGTCTTGACTGCTCCCTCTCTCTCTGGAGTGGAAGGCATGCAGTCAGCCTTAATCCCAATTACTCCTTCTCTGATCCAACCCCCAGTTTCAGAGTCTTTGGATCTGAGGACCTTCAGCATCAAGGGGTCAGTGCCAATGTTACCTGGTACTTCAACGCTGGTTGTTACATTGAGCAGGTCAGATCCAATGAGCTTGGAGCCGTCCGGCTCTTGAAGCTGTAGCCTCGGCACCATATCCGAAGGAATGGTTTTGGCTCCAAGTTTTTCAGAGCAGAGCCTTCCAATTGGACTCTCAGCACCTGGAGGTACAGCTCTGGCTCTCCCGTTGATCCAGAGGATTATGGACCTGACTGTAGCCCCAACTCAGGGGGTTTGTTCTCCTTCTGCCTTTGACATGGTGTAGAGGGTAATCTCAATACCATTGAGACCCTTGATGATCTCGTCCTCATAATCCATCCTGGTTCCCTCTGTTTCTGGTCTAAATTCCACCATCCTGCTACCTCAGGGACAGCCTGCTGCCTCTTTGCCCCAGGGATCTCCCACATGGGAACAGCTAGATGTTTTTGAGTCCTTCGCAGATACCCCCTCAAGGAGGTTCCTCAGAAACGCACATGCAAAAGGAGGCACTTAGACTCCCCACCTGAGTCTCTCATGGAGGACACTTACTTGGAGGAAGGGGAGGGTTCCCCCGATCACCCCCAGAGGATGTTTCATTTGGAGACATCATGGAGATCCTGTGGCAGCACGGGGGGTGGTCTGTCCAAAAACCCAATGCTGACGAGTTGGTGTTTCTGGAGGCATTTGTCGCAGGACCCTCTACTTCCTGGGTGTCCCATCCCGCAGATCCGCTAGTGGATCTTGTTTCATCTCAGGTGTGGAAGAAGCCTGACACAGTGGAACATATCCCCAAACACCCTGATTAGATCCTCAGCACCCTCTACTGACAAATCATACTAGTCTAAGGGACCCCCTGTCAATGCCATGGTGGTGGCGGTGGCCACCAAGAAAGAGCTTGCACAGGAGAACTCCACAGTCCATCTACAGGACTGAGAGTCTAGGACCTTGGACCATTTCAGGAAGTGGGCCTATGTTTCAGCAATGTCACTTCATGTGTGCTGAACTACATGGCACATGTTATTAGCCTTCAGCAAGACTTAGTGAAGGAGGAGGTTGCTGAGTCTACCCCAGGGTCCATGTAGGCAGAGGATAGGAAGGTTTTCTCCTCTCAAATGGCCACTCTCCCCATCATTGCCAATACCTCTATGCGGCTTTACTCTCATGCTACTGAGGGAGCTGCCAGAGCTGCCAGAGCTGCCAGAGCAGGCATTGCCCTCAGGCATCATGCTTGGCTCTGAATTTGTACCTTTTCAGAGCCCTTCAAGGTGTCATTTACAAATTCCCCGTATGATGGTTCCACACTCTTTGGAAAGACAGTACATGATACACTGATCTAGAGTGAGAAGGATGGGAAGACTCTGTCTGCCATCAGAATCTGCTTCTCAACCCTCCAACAATCCTTCTCCAGGAATCAGTGGGGGAGAAGAAGGTGTGGTTCCAGAAGTCTCAGGGTTATTCCCAGGATGCTCAGGACCCGCCTTCTCCTAGAGGCAGAGGGGAATTTGACAGATGTTGCCCTCACAGCAGGGAAGGCCCAAGGAACCAAGGGGGACAGGACTCATTCCCAGACAGGCCTGTATGGCAGCCCTGATGAGTTGCCTGGCTGCTTGTCTTTGGAGGCAGTCAGGGGGGTTGACTATCGCTACACCCAACAGCTTGGGAGTCTATCGCAGATGATCAATGGGTGCTGCGAATCATATCCAGGGGATATTAAATTCCCTTCCTGTGAAGGCCAACTCTGGTCAAATGTCTCCTGGATGTTCCACCTGTGCAAAGTGAGGCAGCAGTACAGGAGATTTCCAAGCTGCTAGAAAAATTAGTCATCCAGCCCATCCACCCAGAGCAGTCTGGATTAGGCATGTATCCCAGGTTCTTTTTAGTGCCAAAGAAAATGGGGGACTTGTGGCCAGTTCTGGATCTGTCTACCTGGAACCTGTCAGCTGCCAAGACAAAATTACGGATGGTCGCACTCCAATCTATCTTGCCTTTCCTGCAGGAGAATCCCTGGATGTGCTCATTAGACCACCAAGATGCATACTATTACATCAAAATGAACAGATGCTCTTGGAGGTTTCTCTGCGTCTGGCTGGGGGACAATCATAACCAATTCAGAGTGCTACCCTTTGATCTCAACACAGCCCCCAGGGTGTTTACCAAAGTGATGGCAGTGGTAGCAACTCACCTGCGATTGCAGGGCTTCCAGGTCTTCCCCTACCTGGATGATTGGCTCCTTTCCACCCCCTCCAGGCATCAACTCTGCCAAGCCAGGGATTTCTTTATCCAAACCACCCACCAGTTAGGTATCACCATCAATCTCAACAAATCCCTGTTTGAACCAGTTCAAGTTCTGGACTTCATTGGAGCTTGGTTGGACACCATTCAGACCAAGGTTTTCCTGACACCCAACAGACTTCAGACCTTCAAATTTCATGTCTTGCATACTTTTTACATTCCATTTCTGTCACATCATGTTCATCTGTAGAGAGCATGCACAGATTCTCTTCTCTGGTGGATTCAGTCCTTGCATCTTCTTCATGTTCACCCGTTTATTTTTCCCACCCCTCTGTCCATGATGACCATGGACACCTCCCTGCTCGGGTGGGGAGGTTACTTTGGAAAGGCAGTTCAAGGCAGGTGGTCTTCCCTGGAGACCCAGTTGCACATCAACATGCCGGAGATGAGGGCGGTACTATTGGCATTGCAAGCTCTTCATGCCCATCTTCCCCTAGGGTTAATTGCCATCCAGACAGACATGTCGGTAGTCTGGTACATCAACAAACAGGTGGGAACCAGGTCTTACACTCTTTGTCACAAAGCCATGAGATTGTGGGAGTGACCGATCTCCACCAGCTGTTTTCTGGCGGCAATGCACATTCCGGGGAGGTCCAACATTCTAGCAGACAGGCTCAGTAGGTCTATCCTGACATCTTACGAGTTATCTCTGAATCCTTCAGTAGTGAAACAGATCTTTCTAAAGTGGAGTCAGACTTGCTGCAATCTCTTTGCCTCTCCTTCCAATGTGAAGTGCAGCAGGTTTTTCACTCTAATCCTCCCTCCAGGGGAGTCCACCAGAGATGCTCTGATTCATGCTTGGCCCTCCAGTTTCCTGTATGCTTATTCACCACTTTCCCTGATTCCAAAGTTCATTCAGAAAGCGCAACAGCTAGGGAGCTCAGTCATCCTCATTGCCCTCTTCTGGCCTTGCCAAGTATGGTTCCCTTCTCTGCGGTCTCACATAATGTGTCCTCCCTGGATGTTGGATCCAGTTCTAGATCTACTTACTCATCCTTCAGGGATTCCACATCCAGATCTGGCCAGTCTGAAGCTCACTGCTTGGCTGCTCCAGTTACCATGATAGTTAGTACTCCTGGGCTATCTTCTCTGAGTAAGAAGATATTGGTAGCAGCTCATAGATCTTCCACAAGGAAGGTCTATTCAAGTAAATGGAAGTGTTTCTCAATTTGGGCATCTCAATGGGATTTGGATCCCTTCACTGCTCCATTGCCTGTTATCTTAGAGTTTCTGGCAGGCATTTTTCAACAGGGTGCCAGTTTCTCTACAGTTAAAGTTCAGCTGGCAGCTATTTCTAATTTCCACATAGGGGATAATTCAGCTTCTCTAGCCTCTTCTAAGTTCTGCAAAGCCTTTCCCAAGGGTACCTTTCTTCTTAGGCCACCAGTTAAGGACCTTATGCCCCCTTGGGACCTTACTCTGGCCCTTCAAGCCTTGGTTTATTCACCCTTTGAACCTGATGCTTCAGTGGATCTGCAATTCCTGTCTTGGAAGACAGCCTTAATAATTGCTATTACTTCAGCTAAAAGAGTGTCAGAGCTTCAGGCCTTATCATTTAAGCCTCCTTACATGATCTTCCATAAAGACAGGGTATCTTTGTGCACTAATCCTTCCTTTCTTCTGGACGTGGTCTCAAAATCAAACATCAATCAGGTTATCAACTTCCCTGTCTTCTTTCTGAACTTTTAGAATAAGGGAGAGTATAAATTGCACCTGCTGGATGTTCATAGACAATTAAATTTTTACTTACACAGGACAAATGCCTTTCTCAAGTCTGATCAACTTTTTGTTTCCTACTCTAAGCCCTTTTAAGGGAAACCTGTATCAAAGGTCACCATTGCTCATTGGATTTCTCAGTGCATTCTTTTGGCATATTCAACTAAATGATTGCCCCCACCAGATAAAGTTAAGGTGCATTCTACTATGTCTGTGGCTACTTCAGCTGCCTTTTGGTCCAGAGTTTCCTTAGATGACATTCACTCTGTGGCTACTTGGGCATCTTCTCATACTTTTATCTCCCATTACAAGTTAAACCTTCTCTCCATAAGAAGGGCATCCTTTGGCTCCACTGTGTTATGGAATATCCTTTCATGAGAGCCTCCCAGGTGTTTGGTAGCTGGGGACTCTGTCCCACAGTTTGAAGAGCAAATGAAGACAACAACTTCAGATAAAGACGTTATGTACTCACCATAACATTCCATCTGAATTGTTGCTCTTCATTTGTTTTCAACTATCCTTCCCTCCTTCCCCCTGCCTTATATTGGCTGTGGGGTGGTCTGTCTGGAAAAAAAAACTGGTCCTACTTTTGGCATAAATGATCTTTCCTTATAATAATATCTGGGTCATTGTACCAAGGGATAAGACGTTGTGTCAGCTTGAGTTGGTAGGGTGAGCAGAAAACCTCATTCTGAAGGGAGGAAGGAGATGAGGGCATTATGGGTAGGGGAGGAGCTTGGAGCTCAGATCTGATGCTGGAGAAATGTGACCATGTTGGATCCATCGTGGATCTGTGTCCCACAGTTTGAAGACAAATGAATAGCAGCAACAAATATGGAATGCTATGATGAGTACATAAATAATTTTTTTCTGTATCTGTGTAAATTTGTCTGTGTTATTTTAATATTTCCTGTGACTGAAACTCTGGTGTTCACTGTAAAATAGATATTTAGTATTTTCATGTTTATTTCGTATTTCTTATTAAATATATTTAAACTTTTCATTGTGGCTGGTCTTTTAGAGAATATTTTAATCTCTGAGAGTATATATATATATATATATATATATATATATATATTTATATGGTGAGAGCTGTGGTCACTCCTGAAAGCCATGCTTTTGGTCAAGCTACCATTCATTTTAATATTAATTTCACTCAGTATAATTGTGTAGTGCTGCAAGACCTTTAGATTAGCTGGCTTTGGAGCGTCTGTTGATGGTTGTGTAACCACCTTATAGTCTGGGAAAAAGGGGGCATAGATAGTAAATCTGTGCCAGCCTTTTGCAGGAGTGTGTGTGTGTGTGTGTGTGTGTGTGTGTGTGTGTGTGTGTGTGTGTGTGTGTGTGTGTGTGTGTGTGTGTGTGTGTGTGTATCTCAGCTGTTTGGAACAGGAACATGAAGCACTGGTTTCACAGAGAGGGTGCTGAAGAACTTGGCTTGGATAATTGGCTGATATGTCAACTCTATAGCTGTTCCAGTGGGGAACCTTATTGAGGACCTTGAGGAAGATAGATAATGAAATCCAGACCCCGGACTGAGTGTTTCCTCTGTATCTCTTAAGGGAAATTGTGCTCAATGCAGAGACCTGCATCTGGAAATACTGGGTGTATCCATTTTTGTTCCAAATGAACGTCCCTCTCCAGTGCCAGTGTTGAGGATTCAGGCTCCGTAATTACTGGCCCAGAGTGGAGATGTCACAGGGTACATAATCTGCTAAGCAAGTATTACAATAATAATGAAAAAATCCACAAATACCAACTGCTAAAATGACAAAAAGCAAACGAACCGGAATCCAAAAGCTGAATAAAAATAATCCGTAATTAATGATAAAAAACACACTTTATTTACATAAAATGAATGCTCTGTGAGTTCTTTCATTTAAACTATGCTAAACGTCGTCAGACAATTTAAAATACATTACATCACATCCTTTTATACACATACTAGTTACTTCATTGGACCCTTTACGAATTAATCAATTAAAGCTACTTTCATACTTACTATTATTATGTTATTATAAATGCCTTTAGAACTGAATGCATACGTTAATCAAAAAGGTGTAATAAAATCCATTCATATAATGTGCCTGTGAATGAATATATTTTATATATATTTAAAAGCTTTGATGTATTAAAATTGAAAATAAATACGTTGAAAAATTACGTTAAAAAACAGTATAGTATGTATGAAATATATAATATATATAAAAATATATATTTTTTTACTTAATGCTATAAAAATATATAAATAGTCAAATAAATAAATTAATCAATATCTATGTATAAATACATGGACTATGTACTTAAAATATGTATGAGTTATTACATACAATTTTTATACCACAAAGGTCAACCAATTGTCTTTCTTTCTAATCCTTTCACTTTTAATACTGGGGCTATTGAGGTGCACTCATTGATTCCGGGCCAATTGTCAGCTTGTGTTTCTATTTGCCATTTTAATTCTTTGAGTTCTAAATATAAGCCCCAGGGTTTCTTATGTTCCATTTCTACATGGTCGATGGCCATGAAAGAAAATTGGTGATCATTATGTTCACTAATATGCTTAGCCAAAGCATTGTTCAATTTATTTTTCTTAATAGTATATTCATGCTCATATATTCTATGGGACAACTGTCTCTCAGTTTTCCCAATATAGAACATTGAGCATGAGTTGCATGTGGCTAAGTAAATAACAGCTTTGGATTTGCAATTATATTTACTATGTAAATAGAACTTTCTCTTTCTAAGATAAAAATATTCACCCATTTTTATTTTATGGCACCAATGACATGCACCACATTTTGACATACCTATATTTCCGTGAATAGGTGAATGATTTGTTTGCTTTAAAATTTCTTTAAAACTTTTCCCTTTCCTGTAAACTATTCTAAGTATCTCATTAATATGATTCCTATAACAGGGATCTTCTAATAAAATAGTCCAATTATTTACTACTATATCCCTAATTATGTTGTGATCTTTAGAATAAGTCAGCACTAAAGCTTTACAAAAGTCATTTTGTTTTACTGATACACTGATTTATTCATTATTTAGGTTCACTGTACTTCTATTGGATGAATTTATGGAATCTTGCACCATATTCTGTTTATATAGAATAGGTTTGAAATACCCATTGATTCTCTTAAAAGTTATTTCCTGTATTAATGTATCAATCAATACTTCTGGATAATCTCTGCTGAGAAACATAATGAGCAAAAAATTGCATTCTTCTTTGAATTAATCCAAATTATTCACCATCCGGGATGCCCTAACTAGTTTAACTAGTTGCCCTTTGACAAAGGAATTTTTCTGTTGCTCCGGATGTGAACTGCTGTAATGTAAGAAGCAGTTTGAATAAGATTCCTTTCTAAATATGACTGCTGTATAAACTTGATTGATTCTGGCTTTCACAAGATGAACATCCAGGTAATTCATGTATTCTACATTAATGTCCCATGTAAATTTTAAAAAATCAGTGGTATTGTTTATATATATAAGAAATTCATTCAACATTTCTAATGTGCCCTTCCAGATGATACCAATGTCATCTTGGAATCCATGGTATGATTTCAAAAATATGTTATATTTAGTGTTAAATACATAATTCCTTTCTCAGAAAGCCATTACTAAATTAACATAAACTCCCCCACATGGTGACCCCATAGCAATGCCTTTTTTTCTGTAAAAAAATATTTCTTATTAAAAGTAATAAAATTATTACTTAATACTATTTCTAAAAGTTCCATTATCAAATTTACCAAATCATGTGTTACATGATGATAAATAAGCATTTTATTGACCCATTCAAGCCTTATAGTTTGTGGGATAACAGTATAAAGATCATATACATCTACAGTAACTAAGATGTCATTATTATTAAATTATACTTAATTCATGTGTTCCAAAAAAGTCCAGGATTCTTCACAAATCTGTATTTCTTTTTCCTAGAATGTTTTTCAATTCATAATCTATATATTTTGCACATGCAAAAGTGACTGAAACTCTGCCTTAAACTAATGGATGCATAAGAGGGTCATCAGCATTCTTATGAATTTTGGGGCTACCAAAAAAGACCGGTATTCTGGGGATAGTTATATTCAAATAATTATATAAATCTAAATTTATTCGTCTTTCTAAAAAAATATCATTTATTTGTCCATATATTTTCCTGTAGGCACCATTTATTTCATTAAGTGACACTTCAATGTAGGTATAAGTATTTTAAATGTTATTTAATTTATCATTATATATATCCTGACTCATGATCACCGCTCCACCCCCTTTATGAGGCTTCATAATTCTTACTTTCTCATTTTTTAATATATTCAAAATACTTTGTTCACTTTCATCTAAATTCGAAATACATTTTTATTTTGTATTTAAAGTATGTAAACGCTTTAACTCATGTTCACAAATCTTTTCATAAGTGATTAATCTAGGATGTAAAGGGGGATTATACCTCAATAGCCCCAGTATTAAAATTGAAAGCATTAGAAAGAAAGAAAATTGGTTGACCTTTGTGGTATTAAGATTGTATGTAATAACGCATACATATTTTAAGTATATAGTCCAAGTATTCATACATAGATATTAATTTATTTATTTATTTGTCTATTTATATATTTTTATAGTATTAAGTAAACTATATATATTTTTATATATATTATATATTATTTCATACATTCTATATTGTTTTTTAACATAATTTTTCAACATATTTATTTTCAATTTTAATACATTAAAACTTTTATATATATATATATATATATATATATATATATATATATATATATGTGTGTGTGTGTGTGTGTATAATGTATTCATTCATAGGCACATTATATGAATGGATTTTATTACACATTTTGATTAATGTATGCATTCAGTTCTAAAGGCATTTATAATAACATAATAATAGTAAGAAAATAGCTTTAATTGACTTCCGTGGTGGTGCAGCGGTAGCGTTGTTGCCTCACAGCAAGAGGTTCTCTCGTTCGATTCTTGGCTGGAGTGCGGGGAGTGCCTTCTGTGTGGAGTCTGCATGTCCTCCCCGTGATTGGGTGGGCATTCGAAAGACATGCATAAATGGGCGTGCCTTCGTTGAAGGTTGAGCTGGCACCTCGACGTTCATGAAAATCTACTGCCAATCATTAGCGGACCGGAGTTCCGCTGTGGCGACCCCTAACAGAGAGAAGCCGAAAGACAACAACAACATGAAAGTAGCTTTAATTGATTAATTCGTAAAGGGTCCAATGAAGTAACTAGTATGTGTATAAAAGGATGTGATGTAATGTATTTTAAACTGTCTGAAAAAGTTTAACATAGTTTAAATGAAAGCGCTTATGGAGCATTCATTTTATGTAAATAAAGTACAGTGTTCATCATTAACTATAGATTTTTTCATTCAGCTTTTGGATTCTGATTTGTTTGCTTTTTGTCATTACAATAATAATGTTTTTGAGAAAAAAATACTAAAGAAGAAAAAAGATTTAGCATTCCTAATGTTGTAGTTTGTGATTTAGAATATATGTATTCCAGTCTGGTAATTTAATGAAAAGGATGAACGCTCTGGGCTGCTGACAATCATCATCTTTTCATCTAGGATTTGATTCCATCAGCCTCTGTCTATTGTCTCTGAGAAGATGTTTATGCCTAGGGAATTTAGTTTGTCATCTAATTAAGCAAATAAAAGCATGTACACATATATTTATACACAGAACAATAACTTACTGTTGCAGTATGAAGTGCATGGCACATGGTGCTACATGGCCATCTAATGTAATGCTTGCTCTTTAATGTAGCAAATAGGAATTGGAAATAAGCTTCCTAAAACAACTCCAGAAAGGGTCCTAAAGACTAGAAGAAGTCATGTGGACAATTAGTACAGGCTAAAACAAAAGTAACAATTTACTAGATAAAGGACAGAAGGAACAAGGACATAGGTTTAAATACATCAGCCGGCTTTGTGATAGCATCAGCAACCCCTTCTCCCTATTTCATCTGAAATACCGTGAATCCCATTGCTAAGAAATGCCAGCAAACTAGGATTGCTTAGTCACAAAGGTAAACTAGTTTAGTGTAATATGCTTACAAAGTAGCACTTTCTACTTGTTTTGAAAAAAAACAATAGTGGAAGAAAACAAAATGGCAAACAAATTTTTATGAAACAATTGAAAATCTGCAGCACATACCTCATGAAACTAGAACATGTCTGATAAGACCAGAAAGAGTGTGTTGTACTTCTCTATCTTTATGAGTGTATATAATGTATGTATACAGGTAATTATACCAGAAAAAATAGTCAAGATGCATTGCTGTATATTGACTTGTCTTGAAGGCTTAAGAGTTCCTTCTAGAAATGAGCATCATTTAGTTAGATGACAATGATGTGAGCAACCCAAACATGCATATTCAATCTGTAAAAATTGTTCAATTAATATTCTTCTGTTTTCTTTATTGTCACCTCATGCCTTCATTTCATGTCCTTTACAAGGCCCATGGTCATTCCTAATGTACCTTTAATACTTTTTACCATCTCCTTAAATGAGGAGACTACCTTTCCTCATCTCCATCTGTTTAAGTGGCCCATTTCTCTGGTTTGTTTATATTGCTGATCCTTCCCCTTATTTAGGCTACATTTATATCCTTAGCTTTCTTTGCCAACTGCTTTGATAAGCACAGCATTTGTTTTGTTTTCTTCATGTTCATATTTGCTTTATTTAAAATACACTGTTCCATTCTATTAATATTAACTTTCTTAAATTAATTTCGTCTGGCTGTAGGATACCTTAAGAAAACAGTAGTTTACTTTGAATTAAAATTCTTGTTGCCAGTTTTACAAAGTTAATTACTTATTACTAATTATGTAACTTTCTCTCTGTTACTGCTTAAAGAAACAGGGCCAAGCTGTTTTCTTTTTTTACCTAAGCTGGTAGCGGCAGGAGCTATATGAACCATGCTCTAGGATGTTGCTAAAGGGATTGTACTCTCACTTTGAAAACACTTACACAGCCAAGGAAACACAATCAGCATGACTGAATGATGACATGACTGGCATGATGAACATTCAACAGCAACTTTCACTCAACTAAACTGTCTAAAATGTCATATGACACAAAGATCTTTTAATGACAATTCTCTCTTAAAATCACAACTCGTCATTATCATCAGTAATTCCTTTTTACCATTTTCTACATAGGGAGGGTGTGGCATGTGTCACCACCTCTCTTGATTTAGTGCCACTCTCCTACCTTCATTGAGAGTCATGCCTGACTGCCTCAAGTCTTATCTCATACAAGCCATGCATCTCTTTGCTGGATGCGCTTGTTACTGTATCTTGCAAATCTTCTTCATTAAATCATCTGCTTTCATGCACATGTGCCCAAACCACTATCATCTGCTCTCTTTGGCATTCTTCATGGTTAAAGCTACTTTGGCTTCTGCTCTAATGTAATCATCCATTTGTTTGTCACATGATGTGCAACTTACCACCTGTCTCAGACAATTTATCTCCATCACCTCCAGCTTCTTCAACTGCTCTGCCTTCATTGCACAGGTTTCAATAGCATAGAGAATTGTTGGCTGCACCACTGTTTTGTACACCTTACTTTTCAGCTTCTCTGGCACTCTTCTGTCACACAATTCTGATAATCTGTGCCTGTTGGTTGCAGCTTCTCTGATTCTAGCGTTGACCTTCTCAACCAGACTTCCCTTCTCCTCAATCATTTGACCTTCTCAACCAGAGTTCCCTTCTCCTCAACCAACCCTCACTAACACTTAGTGTAGTTGATCTGTTTCTCTCTTTTCCTTCTATCTCGATTATCAGCTTCTTGGATTTCACCTATTTGATGCTATAACAAAGATCATGTCTGTACTCAGTTTCATCTTATGTGCATTCAGTTTTGCACTGCATTCCCCTATCATTTACTGAACTTCCTGTTATAAAGTCTGCTTGTAATACCACATCATCAATATACTGAAGCTCTGCTTATCTACCCCCTCCAATCTGTATGCTAATGTAATCTATTACTAGTATGAACAGAATAAGCTCAGAGCTGAACCCCCCCCCCCAAACTCCCACTGGGAACCCACCTGTGAGTCTGAACACTGTTCATGCTTAAATCATTGCATCATTGTAAATAGACTATAGTATTTCTACCAGTGTTTCTTGCACTTCAAACATCACAGGACTGCCAAAATCATCTTTCATGGAACCTTGTCATAACATTTCTCCAAGTCTAGGAATGCCCATTTGGACTCTTTCCTCATTTCTAATTTCTTCTCTGCTATTTATCTACTGCAAACATTGTGTTAGCTGTGCTGCATCCAGATCTAAATTCAATTGCTCATCTCCCATTTTCATAGGTTCATAGGTGATTACTTGGATAATGGCAAAGGACCTTTAAAAGCCTATCCAGTAATACCTAGGATATGACGATATTATATTTAATTCTTGTGATATTGGATGCGGTAGTATCAGGGTACTGGGTCTTTGGGTGTTGGAGCCCTGACTAATTTTATAGACTGCCTCTGTCCATAAAGGACATAGACAGTATCCCAGAAGTGAATTTATGGTTCCCTACCCATTTATTTAAATACTTTTTGAAGAGTATAGTTTCATAGGTTCATAGATTAGTACTAAGCTAACTGCCCTTGTGAGCCATTTTAAGCTTAGCCAATTATCCCTTGTGGGACTCAAACCCAGCACCTTGTGTTTGTAAGTCAAACACCTTAACCATTAGGCCACCCTCCCAACCCAGAATGAGAGACAAGCTTTGTTTTATGGAGATGGGAAGTTTATTCCATAGACAAGGTAGCATTTGTGATATGAATATGTGCTTTCCAGCAAGTTCTGTTAGAACACAAATAATGTTCAGTCCATGGAACGTATAATCCTCCTATAATTTTTCTTGTGAATATGTAACATTTTCATCAGGTCTGAATCAGAGAATGCATTGTAGGTCAGACATAGGTTCATAGGCTCATAAGTGTTTACTAGACTAACAACCACAAGGGCCTTTTTAAGCATAGCCATGCATCTCAAATCTCTCACAAGTTCTAGTACCCTTGATAAGTGTAAGTAGAGGGCTGGGAGATGAAACATTTACAAGCAGGGGCCTGGGAAATTAAACATTTACAGGCCACCTGTGTCCATTAGAGACATAGGTGCCAAACCAGGGATGAATTTCCTGTTCCTCACCCAATTGTCCAAGTGACACTTGAATTAGGTTAGGGAGGAACTCTGCTTCACATGTATGAGGAGCATTTTCCAGAGACAGGATAGTCTGTGGGATACATACCTGTCTCCCCAGCAGATCCTATTTATATCATATGCTAGGTTTAAGTCTTTAGAATGGGTAATTTTGGTGCTGTTTGTTTTGCGGATATGTAGGATATTCATCAGAGAGGGGTCTGACAATGACCAGGCATAGATCTCCCCTCAACAGCCTGTAGGAGACAGAATACAGGGATAGGGCCTTGAGGCAGTCTACATAGGACATATTGCTTACACCCTGTATTCTTTTAGTGAGAAACGTCTGTGAATGTTCCAATTGTTGGATATGCCTGGTGAGGTGTATATACCAAAGGGGGCATTGTACTCAATGATAGGTCTGATGAATGACGAAAACAGTGGAACAATGGTTTCCTTGGACCTAGATGCCATATCTTTGTTTATAAGTTATGCAACACAGAATGATTTCCTCCCTACTGCAGACATGTGAAGCTCAAAGGCTAGATTACTGTCTATGTGTGTTGATAAGTTCTGACTACTGGGTCAACTCTAAGGGGTGTGTTATCAATATGATAGTTACCAGGGGTGGATGACTTCCTGAAGGATACTATTATGCATTTCTTGGCATTAAGTATTAGTCCATGGCTCTGGCACCAGTTGTTTGTCTGTGTCAGCGCTTCCTGGAGAACATTTATATTGGAATGGGATTCAATGATAGCTTCTAATTTGCAGTCATCTGCAAATTTAGTTATCCAGAGGTCATTGACATTGGCCTTGACTTTAGAGAAGTAAATGCCAAAAAGGAGTGGTCCCAGGACAGATCCTTGAGAAACTCCACTTGTGACTGGCCTCTTTGTAGAGGAGGACTCCCCATTTCTAACTTCCTGGATCCTGTCTGTGAGCCAGTTGGCTATCCACTGGGTGGCATAAGGGTTTATACCTAACTCCCTGAGTTTGTCAACAATGCCCGAGTGGGTATTGTGTCAAATGCCTTGGCCGGGTCAAGGTAGGCAGTGTGAACCATTTTGCCCTCATCCATTGCTTTGGTGACGTTCTCAAAGAAATCCATCAGGCTGATTAGACATGACCTGCCCTTGACGAAACCAAATTGGGTTGGGTCAAATGTCTGGAGGTTTACTATATCATTATTGATAATTTCCATGATAATTCATTCCGTGGCTTTGAATAACTTTTAAATAAAATAACCCTTAAAAACCTTCTCAAAACACACTTAGCAAATTCATTGATTTGCACATGTTCCAACCCTAACTAAACAACACACGTTTTTCTTCCCCCTACCAATATTTTATCTTATTTTTATTCTTCTACCTCCTCTATTTATTCTTCCTGGCTCCTCTAACAAATTTCTCACTCTCTCTAATATTATAAACTTCCTTTGTTGTTGTTCTTTATGCATGGCCATTTATCTGTTGTAATATCACTTGTAATATTGCTTGTATAAATATATTTCTTGTTAAATTTCTTGTAATGTTGAAAAATTGTAGTGGGGCTTTTCTCCCTGGGCCTCCACTGAAAATGGGCCTGGTCAACCAAGTCGAATTTTCCCGGTAAACACATATTAAATAAATAAATAAATAAATAAATATGAGACTAGTGAGACATATGGGTCTGTAGTTTCCAAGGTCTGTTGATGGCCCACCTTTGTGCAGAAGCATGAATGCTGCTGTTCTCCATTCTTGAGGCACAAAGCTTGTTTGGAGGATACAGTTAGATAACAATTCCAGATGGCCTGATAGGTCATGATTCATGCTATTTAGAAGGCATCCTGAGATATTGTCTGGGCCAGTTGATACAGTGTTCCTAGCCTTAGAGAGATCATTAAGGAGCTATTCCCCAGTGATAGCAGGGGGAGTTATATTTGATAGTATTTCCTGAGGGAAGGCTGATGGGGGGAGAGACAGTAAAGTGGGAGCTGAATTTGCTGGCCAGTATGATTGCTATATAATCTGGCTCAGTATAGATGGCTCCATTTACTATGAGTGCTGAATGCAACTGAGGTTGTGGACATAACTAAAGAATGCCTTATGGTTGTCCTTGGCCTGGGAGGCCAAATTTATCTCAAATTTGGCTTTGGTAGACTTTATTTCTCCTGAGTTGTTTGTTTAGTTTGATGAGATTGCTTTTATCCTACTAGATGGTGCACCTCCTAATTTTTTCCATGATTTTCTTCCTTCTGTTATACAGCCTATTGATTTTATGATTCCACCAGGGGTGGCTTTTTTTTTTGCGTTAGTTCTGACTTCTTCCTGGTAGATACAGCTGCCTCTATGCAGCTGTTAACATGTTTGCATATGGTCTCTGTAAACAGTTCTGAATAGGCAGCAGTGCTCTCAGGGTTTATGAGGGCTTAAAAGTTTGCCAGGTTATCACTTAATAGCAGGAAGTTAGCCTTAGGTAGTTTCTGTATAGTCCAGGCTTAGCTGGGGGTCCAGGTTTTATTTGTACTTCAAAGGAGACCATTTTGTGGTCTGACCTTACCAGGGAAAGCATTATAGTGGGGGTGTGCAGCACAATTCCCATATTAATGAGGACCAGTACCAGTATAGTTGCACCCCTGGCTGGTGTATTGACGATCTGGTCCATGGGGTTTGTGTTTACAAAATTCAGGAATCTCTGTGCCTGTATGTTTGGTGCCATATATGATTCTCAGTTAATAGTGGGGGTAATTAAAATTGTCCATGAATATGGCATTGGATTGGATGGTGAGTATTTCCAATAAGTTTAAATACATGGTATGGGTTTCCTGGATCATAGAGGGGAACCTATAGCTTGCAAGGAAGTGGTATTGGATTTTACCTATGGTGATTTGATCATGTAGAAGCTCAAGTGCATTGTCCTGTTTAACCAGTCTTGAGATATTTTTATTTTTGATGGAAATCAAGACACCTCCACCTTTAGTGCCTGCCTGTGTAGTAGCTGGTCTAAATGTGTGGAAGGCATTACAACCTTGCACTGTTGGTGTGTTCTCAGTGGCTTTAAATCATGTCTTAGTGACCACACAGACATCAGCATTCTCTAGGGTGAAGAGAGCTTCTAGGGAGTGGAGTTTTTTGTTCAGACTCCTAGCATTGAGAGTAATGCCTTTAGATTTTCTTAGTTTTGATTTGCTATGTTGGAAGTACTTTCAGTTTGGCATTGCTTAAAAAAAGACATTATGGGGAAAGGCAATATTTTAGCTAATATTCAAAAGCCTAGAGGATAGAGGTGCACACCATCCCTAGAAAAGCAGCGTGGTCTGCTGAGCATCTCCTTCTGTGCTGACAAATATTGCAATCCCTTAGAATGACACCAGAAACTGAGCCAATTATTAAAGTCAATCAACTTTTGTTTGTATTGTGGCATAATCCCTGGAGATGGTAAAATGCTGCTCAGTGCTAGGTTCATACCAGCCTGGGAGACATATTCTGAGAGCTTCATGATGTCTCTTTTCATATTGTCTAGGTTATTTACACCCATATAAATTATGAATGGGAGAGAGGGCGGCCTAATGGTTAAGGTGTTTGCCTTACAAACACAAGATGCAGGGTTTGAGTCTCACAAGGGATAATTGGCTAGGCTTAAAATGGCTCACAAGGGCAGTTAGCTTAGTACTAATCTATGAACCTATGAACCTATAATGTTCTCCAGGAGGGGCTGACACAGACAAACAACTGGTGTTAGAGCCATGGACTAAAACTAAATGCCATGAAATGCATAATAGTTTCCTTTGGTAAATCATCCATCCCTGGTAACTATCATATTGACAACACACCCCTTAGAGTTGACCCATTAGTCAGGGACTTAGGGACACACATAGACAGTAATCTAGCCTTTGACCATCATGTGTCTACAGTTGTGAGGAAACCATTCTATATTGCGCAACTTATAAACATAGGTATGGCATCTAAGTCCAAGGAAGTCATTGTTCCACTGTATTCGGCATTCATCAGACCTATCATTGAGTACAGTGCCCTCTTTGGTATGTACCTAACCAGCCATATCCAACAATTGGAACATCCACAGAGGTTCCTCACTAAAAGAATACATGGCATAAGTAAAATGTCCTATGCAGACCGCCTCAAGGCCCTATCTTTTGTAGTCTGTCTCTTACATGATTTTGAGGGAGATCTATGCCTGGCATACAGGGCATTGTCAGACCCCACTCCTGCATATCCTCGAAACAAACAGCACCAGAGTTACCCATTCTAAATATGTAAACCTTGCCCGTGATATAAATAGGTCCTGCTGGAGAGAAAGGTATGTACCCCAGACACTACCGTGTCTATGGAACAGGCACCCATCCATGTGAAGCAGAGTTCCTTCCTCACCCAATTCAAGTGCAACTTGGACAGTTGGATGGGAAACCAGAAATTCATCCCTAGTTTGGCACCTACGTCTCTAATGGACACAAATAACTTGTAAATGTTTCATCTCCCAAACCCCTGCTTACACTTATCAAGGGTATCAGAACTTGTCAGAGATTTGGGATGGATGGCTAGGCCCTTGTGATCGTTAGCCTAGTAAACACCTATGAACCTATGACTGAGTCATACTGATACTTGTGGTCCAATGACTCGAGTGCATGTGTATTGTGGTGGATCCTAGCCCCTGATAAGCAACTTACTGTGACTTTCTCCTTACTCACTCTGGTGAGCAGGACATCAGTGTGTCTCACAATGAAGTCTTCAATGACCAAAATGATGGATTGTGTGATGGCTTGCCTTATGGACTTAGAAGTAGACATTCCATGAGATGTGGCTGTATGTGTTGATGTGTCTGTTGCTTTGAAAGAGTGCATTTGGGGCTGCAGAGGGTATTTGCTATGTGTACTTTGTCTAAGAGGTATTTGGGGTTTAGGAAGGTTACATTTAAGTACCTCAGCATATATGGGTCTATATGTCTGCTTTGAATTGTGTGTGACTGGTACAGCATGTGTACTACTGACAACCTTATTGACATTAGGAGTAGTTTTATGTGTCTAAATACATCTCTCATATACCATATCAGTTTGTTTGAGAATTAACTGGTTGTCAGTAAACATGAGGCAATTTCTATTGCCTCAGGATGCCCACAGCTACCATGCCAGTAAAGGAGATAGTAGGAAAGTTCATATCCATGGCACCAGACCCTTTTTATTGATTAGACAGTTGGAGTGATAATATAAAGCAATGTCAGGAGTAGCTGGTTTATAACTCTGGGGGGGCAGTGCTTGTCACTGCAAACTAGTTGTCCTGTGGCTAACTAGGTATTGGTGAAATTTCAGTCGTGGTTTTACAGGAAAAATGTCACTCAATGTGTCTGTTTCTATAAAAGGCACTGCTGAGCACCTGAGTGGAAAATAATTAGTAGATTCTAATGATTTATGGATGAAGTATTTAGTCAGCTATTCTGAAGTTTAAATGCAAATCAAGCAGTACTTACTGAAAACAAAGAATTAGCTCGTCAAAAATTATGAAAAGAGGGGAGTCGTGTGAATGGCTACTGCCTTGCTACTACTAGTGTTGGTCTCACCACAGCTTCACTCTGCTGGGATACAATGCTTCTTTGCTTCTTCTCTTACCAGAAGCAAAATAGTAGCACCAGTCCCAAGATAAGAAGCAGGCCACAGCCTGTTTGGTGATGTACAGTCTTGTCTCAGATGATGCAAGGGACTGTGGGCTTGCTGTAGCCTTTTCCTGGTAGATGCCTTGAATAGCAACTAGACAAATCAGGAACATCAAGCACAGACACTCATTGCCCAGCCAGAAACAGTAAGGAATCAATGCACTCTGCTTCTTCTTTCACCAGGAGCAAAATATAAGCACAAATTCTAAGTTGTCACCTATGAAGCAGTTATTCGGCTTTCTAGTGATAAGCAATCTCCAAGAAATAATGTCCATGTGTACCTTCTCTTACCAGCAGCAAAACATAAGCACTAACCCCAAGATGACTACTGACAGGCAGAATGTGGGCTCTCCAATAATTAGTGGTCTGGGAGTAGATGTTGCAGATTGTGATGCCCATGCACTGGCCCAGTAATCAAGGAGCCTCAATCCTCACCACTAACACCCTTGAGGGTCATTCACATTGGGGAGGATAACAAATACACACACAGTGAAGTAAATTTTTCTTAAGAGCACACAGAGATCACAGTCAGTCTGGGGCTGGTTTCTCCCTTTCTCTCCAAATCCCCAATAAGACTCCCCACTGGCACAGCTACAGGGTACAGGTCTCAGTCTAGTGGTCAAGCTAAAACCTCCAGCACCCTCTCTGTCCAACTAGTGCTTCGTGTCCCTGCCCAAGTAGCTGACACACACAGTCTCTTTAAGATATGAGTTATATGCATACACACAGGCACTCCTGGGGAAGGCTGGCACAGGTTCTCCAGCTATGCTCCTTCCTGCCAGTCTATAAGGTAGTACCAGCTGCCACCAACCACTAATATCAGCTACTAATAAGGCCCTTACCAAAGAGTGCCCAATATTACTGTGTACTATTATTATCCAAATAGTAAGTGTGACTGAGCAGCAAGACTATTGAAGCGGCTTTGTACAGTATAACTATATACATGCAATGTACTTTAGAGCTTAAATTATCTCTACTCAAAACAGCCACAGTTGAAAGGTTTAAATATATTTAATAATAAATAATAAAAACACAAGACAATACTTCTTACTACACAGTGCTAGTCAAGAGTTCAGACATCACAGGAAAATGCTTAAAATAATACTGAAGAATAGTTCTGACATAAATCTAGAAAACAGCTAGACTAAACTTACTATTTTCTATTTTTTCCTAAAAGCAGTCACAGTTCTAAATTAACTTACATATCGAGCAAAAGCAGAGTACTGGTGAGTTGTCAACATTAGACAAAATCCAAAATGCTCCCTCTCTGAGACAGTCTTTTAAACTGATAATACATCACTGATGACTCATTTTAGATTACATCATTTTTCCCTGGTTCACAGGCTAACAGAAACTCAGAGTTTAACATAGCTTTGATCTTGCACCTGGTGAGGAAACCACAGCAATTAAAGACATTATATATGTAAAATCTAGGAATTAACTCTGGTCTCAAAACAATAGAAAGAATTTGCTGGTCCAGCCATCACAGCTCCGAGTTTGAAATCAAACAGTCATACAATCCTTGGCTTATCAACTTTCTTCCAGTAGAGTGCACTGTTGTTACATTTTTGACGTTCAACATTTAACACAATTTTCTTCCATTTAAGAGAAACAAGCCTGTGGCTTATATTAATATTTACAAATGACAGAATTATCTACAAAATTCTATCTAGCTAGGCTAGCAGCCTTCACATATCTTCACATATCTCCCCCTCGGAGAACTCATGCTAGTTTTTCAAGTGACCCTTGAGAAACGTTGCTTGAGAGGGTTAGGTCTATCTGAGTATACCTTACCCCATTCCATGTCTTGAGAACCCATCTGCGTTGGCATTGCTAATCCCACTGTGGTGCTGCACTGACATATATGCTTGCAATCCTAGACTCTATCTTACCAACTTGGCATTTTGCTGGCTGGTTTGGTGTAACCATGTTAGGGGATTGTGGTCTGCAACTAAAGTGAATTTTCTTCCATAAAGATAAGGCTGAAGTTTCTGCAGTGCCCACACTATGGCTAGACATTAATTTTCTACAGCTGCATAGCATTCCTCCCTGGGTTGGTACTTATGACTGAGATAAACCACTGGGTGCTCTTCTCCCTCTGAAGAAATATAAGTACAGCCCCCATGCCATGGTTTGAAGCATCCACCTGCACAACAAATTATTTGCTGTAATCTGGACTGGCTAACACAGGGACTGGCTAACACAGGGGTTCCTCTCAAAGCTTCTTTAAGCTTCTGGAATGCCCACTCACAGGCTGTGGTCCACAGTACCTTATCTGGCCTGTTCTTCCTTGTCAGGTCTGTGAGGGGAGCAGCTATGGTACTATAACTGGGGACGAACATTCTGTAGTACCCTGCTGTCCCTAAGAATGCCCTCACATGTTTTTTGGTAACAGGTACAGGCCATGGCTGAATGGCTTCCACTTTGGCAAGTTCTGGCCTTATCTTACCACTCCCCACTCTATGTCCCAGGTAGGAGACCTCTGCCATACCCACCTGACATTTGCTGAGCTTAATTGTCATCCCTGCCCTCTGTAGTCTGCCCAGCACCTCTCTGACATGTTGAAAATACTCTTACCAGGAATGGCTGTAGATGGCAATATCATCTAGGTAAGCAAGGGCAAACCCTCCTGGTCCTGCTAGGATATGATCTACCAGCCTCTGGAAAATTGCTGGGCCATTTTTCACCCCAAGGGCATCTTTGTGAACTCATATAAGCCAAAAGGAGTCACAAAGGCTGACCTCTCTCTAGCACTGGGATTCAAGGGCCACTGTCAGTAATCCTTGGTAAGATCAATGGTGGTAAGATACTTAGTCCCACCCAGCTCCTCTAGGGCCTCATCTGTCCTAGGCATAGGGTAAGCATCTGACTCTGTGTGACTATTTAATTTCCTGTAGTCCACACAGAACCTGGTGCTGCCATCCTTCTTTGGCACCAGCACCATTGAGGAGGCCTAGGGACTGTTGGACTCTTGAATTAACCCTAGTTACAACATCTCCTGTATCTCCTCCCTTAGAGTCTGTTTGACTCTCTCAGGTACCCTATAAGGGGCCTGTCTAATGGACCTTTGGAGTCCTGTATCCACCTGGTGCTTCACCAGGTAGGTGTACTCTGGTTTCCTAGTGAACATGTCCCCAAACCCCTGTAACACTGCTCGGATTTCATGAACCTGGGTAGTAGATAGCTGCTGGGACATTGCTACCCCTTCCACTGAGGTGTCAATCTGTGCCTCACTGAGGAGATCAGTCACCAGATCTCCCTCAGACTCCTGCAATACACTGCAAATACTCAGCATAAGGACCTCCCTATCATGGTAAGGTTTCATCATGTTAACATGGTACAATTTGTGCTCCTGCCTCCTGCCTAGCAGTTCCATCATTCAGTTTACATCATTTACCTTTCTTACCACCTTGTAGGGTCCCTCACAACCTGCTTGCAGCTTGTTGTGTCTGACAGGAATGAGAACCATTACTTTCTGCCCTGCAGCATACTCTCTAGCATGAGCATTCCTGTCAAAAATCATACTTTTTTCTGTTGTTGGGCTTCTGCCAGGTTCATGAGTTCCCTGAGCCTTGTCCTGAGGTTTAGGACATATGCCACAATAGACTCCTTGTGAAATTGACCTACACCTTTCCACTCATCACAAGTTAAATCTATAGGTCCCCTCATCCTATGCCCATACAGCAACTCAAAGGGTGAAAAAACTGTGGATTCCTGAGGAACCTCTCTGTAAGCAAACAGCAGATGGGGCAAATATTTGTCCCACTCTCTCTTAAACTGGTCTGCAAATGCCCACAGCATATACTTGAGTGTAGAGTTTAACGTCTCAACAAGACCATTAGACTGGGGATGGTAGGGGGTGGTCTTCAGGTGCTTCACCCCACACTACTTCCACAGACAAGCCAGTAGGTCTGACATGAAATTGGCACCTCTGTCAGTCAGTATTTCTTTTGGGAAACCTACCCTGCTGAAGATCTCTAACAAAGCATTTACCACTTTTTCTGCCTCAATGGAGGACAAAGCCACTGCCTCAAGGTATCTTGTAGCATAAACTACTACCGCTAGGATATACTTTTTCCCTGTGGAACTTGGGGTACCCAGAGGCCCCACAATATCCATAGCTACCCTCTGACATGGCTCCTGAAGCACAGGTAAAGGCATCAAAGGAGCTCTCACCTTGTCTCCTGCCTTGCCTACCCTTTGGCACTCCTCACAGGTCCTGCAGTACCCTGTTGCATCTCTGGATATTCCAGGCCAATAGAAGTTCTGCATAATATGTCTCTTGGTACGTTTTATGCCCACATGACCTGCAAAGGGAATATCATGGGCTATGGCTAGCAGCACCAGATGATAGTCTCTAGGCACTACCAACTGCTGTATCCTGTCACCTTCTAGCCCTCCCTGAGGGTCCACTCTCTATACAGTAACCCTTTGTCCCAGTATACAGATTCCCCTTCCCTTGCAAATCAGGTGCTTCACTAGCTACCTGACTCAGGCCTTGCAAAGTGGGGTCTGAGAGCTGAGCCTGTCTCAACTCTCTCTCTCTTTGTAACCCTTCCCAGCTCCCCTTCCACAGGAAGTCTGGCATCTTCTGACAGCGGTGCCTCACTGTCAGCCTGGGTATTACTACTCACCTCTACCTTTGCAGTTACTCTGTCCAAGGGAACATCAGTACTCACAAACAGCTGTGGCTCACCTTCAGTGTCACGGCTACAGAGTAGCTCCCTCCCTGAAGTAACCACCTCGCCAGTCCTGGCTGCAAGTATGTGGTCTGTCTGGGTCTCCCCCAGGCTACCAGACCCACATGCTTGTCTCAAAGTCTGACTGTGTCTAAATGCATTAACACATGGTACTACCTCATCCAAATCCTTCCCTATCAGAACATCTGCAGGATGATAGTTCGGTACCCTTGTTGTCTCGAGATAACCTACTATTGGCATTTTGTCTTTCCCACTTACTGGCTGTCTCACCTTTTGTTCCCCGCCTTGCATCCATGGACATCTGTATGTCACATGGCCTCACTGGTTCCATTCAAAACATTTAACCCTAGGTCTTGGACGTGTACCTGGACTAGTGGCTTCCCCTGCTACTGGCAGATTCTGTTGGGGCAGTTTGGGCTGACCACCATAGGTTCCTTTAGACCCATAAGCAATTCTGGGGGTCCATTTCCTGTGCAGGGATGCCCTGCTTGCTAGGTATAGATCTCCCTTCTTCCCCAATTCATCTGAAGTAGCACATTGTCTATCAGCTAACCAGCTCCTCATGTCCTCAGACAAAGTGCTAAGGTCTTGTTCCTTCACCAAAAGGTTTGCAATCCCTTCAAAAGTGGTGACCTGACATCCACTCACCCAATTATGAAAATAAGTGCTCAGTTCAAAAATATATTCACAAACATTTTCATCTGCCTTTGGTCTATGCTCACAAAACTCTTTCCTATAGGTTTCAGGTGTTAGCTTAAAAAATATAACAGACAATTCTTAACAGCAGTATAATCAAAACATTCATGATCAGAAAGTTTAGACAACACAGTTACACCTTTACCATGGAGTAAGGGGGTCAGGAACCATACCCAGAGCCTTTGGTCAACATCATACTGTTTACATACCCTCTCAAACATATGAATGAAACTATCAAAATTATCCCCCTCTGTAAACTGCAGAAGAAATTTACTGACATTTTGTGCTTCTGTGGTCCAGTTACTCCCTTCCCCACTACCTCCATGACTCTGTCGAAGAGTCAGCATCTCCTTTTTGTCCTGCCTCTGCCTTTCCATCTCCTCACCTTGCAGGCATAGCAGTTTCTCATTCTCCTCAGCCTGTAGACGCCTCAGTCTCTTTTCTCAGTCTTTCTGCTGCTTTTGTTTCCAAATTCCTGGCCTCCAACTCAAGTTTCTTTAGCTTAAGATGGATTTTTAAGTCCTCTGCAGAAAGGCTGAGCTGTCCATTCTTTGAGTGTTGTACATCTACACGGCCAGTCCGATCACCCTCCTGGTTGCTGTTTTCTGATGCAGCTGTGACCAAAGCTGCAATCATGTCTGCCTTAGTCAGGTTTCCATGCACCAGTCCCTTAGTCTGGCACATCTCAACCAACTAGCTCCTTGACAGCTTGCCATACTTCTCTGCTGACATGCTTGCCTGCTTTCCCTGACTAACTAAGCTAACATAAGAAACAAAACAATTGTGATATGATCTCTGAATATTCACTGCGTGGCTGATTTAGAGTACACAAACACCTTCAATGATCACTGTACACAAGCTACAGGAATTCACTATCCACACTACTACAAGTCAAATGCCAAACAATTAATATGTGGTGTTGATATCCCACCACTGCCAAACAATTAATATGTGATGCCCGTGCATTGGCCCAGTAATCAAGGAGCCTCAATTCTCACCATTAACACCAATGAGAGGCATCCACATTGGAGAGGATAACAAATGCACACACAGTAAAGTACAAGTTCCCTTAACAGCACACAGAGATCACAGTCAGTCTGGGGTCGGATTCTACCTTTTTCTCCAGATCCCCAGTAAGTCTCCCCACTGGCACAGCTATAAGATACAGGTCTCAGTCTAGTGGTCAAGCTAAAACCTCAGACACTCTCTCTGTCCAACCAGTACTTCATGTCCCTGCCCAAGTAGCTGACACACACACACTCTTTAAGATATGAGTTATATACAAACACACAGACACTCCTGGGGAAGGCTGGAACAGGTTCTCCAGCTATGCCCTTTCCTGCCAGTATATAAGTTAGTACCAGCTGCCACCAACCACTAATATCAGCTACTAATAAGGCCCTTACCAAAGGGTGCCCAATTTTACTGTGCAATATTATTATCCAAATAGTAAGTGTGACTGAGCAGCAAGACTATTGGAGTGGCTTTGTATAGTATCACTATATACATGCAATGTACTCTAGAGCTTAAATTATCTCTACACAAAACAGCCATGGTTAAAAGGTTTCAAAATATTTAATAATAAATAATAAAAACACAAGACAATACTTCTTACTACACAGTGCTAGTCAAGAGTTCAGACATCACAGGAAAATGCTTAAAATAATACTGTAGAATAGTTCTGACATAAATCTATAAACAGCTAGACTCATCATCATCTTTTTTCAGCTGTTCCCATTAGGGGTCGCCACAGCAGATCATCTGTTTCCATTTCTTCCTGTCCTCTGCATCTTGCTCTGTCACACCAACCACCTGCATGTCCTCTCTCACCACATCCATAAACCTTATCTTAGGCCTTCCTCTTTTCCTGTTACCTGGTAGCTTCATCCTTAGCATCTTTTTCCCAATATACTCAGCATCCCTCCTCAGCACATGTCCAAACCAATGTAATCGTGCCTCTCTGGCTTTGTCTCCAGACCTTCCAACCTGGGCTGACCCTCTAATATACTTATTCCTAATCCTGTCCACCCTCGTCACACCCAGTGCAAATGTTAACATCTTTAATTCTGCCACATCCAGCTCAAACTCCTGCCTTTTTGTCAATGCCACTGTCTCCAACCCATATAACATAGCTGGTCTCACTACCCTCTTGTAGACCTTCCCTTTCACTCTTACAGGTACTCATCTGTCACAAATCACTCCTGACACTCTTCTCCACCCACTCCATCCTGCCTGTACTGTCTTCTTCACCTCTCTTCCACACTCACTGTTACTCTGAACTACTATTTTCTATCTTTTCTTAAAAGCAATCACAGTTCTAAATAAACTTACATGTAGAGCAAAATCAGAGTACTGGTGAGTTGTTGTCAGCTTTAGACAAAATCCAAAATGCTCTCTCTCTCTCTTTCTCTCTCTCACTGAGACAGTCTTTTAAACTGATAATACATCACTGCTGACTCATTTTAGATTACATCATTTTTTCCTGGTTCTCAGGTTAACAAAAACTCAGAGTTTAACATAGCTTTGAGATTGCACCTAGTCAGGAAACCACAGCAATTAAAGATATTATATATGTAAAATCTCGCAATTAACTCTGGTCTAAAAACAATAGAAAGAATCTGCTGGTCCAGACATCATAGCTCCAAGTTTGAGATCAGTCATACAATGCTTGACTTATCAGCTTTCTTCTAGCAGAGTGCACTGCTGTTAAGTTCAACATTTAATGCAATTTTCTTCCATTTAAGAGAACAAGCATGTGGCTTATATTAATATTTACAAATGACAGAATTATCTACAAAAATTCTATCTAGCTAAGCTGGCAGCCTACACATATCTTCACACAGATTTTAAAGGTAAGATTGAAAAATGGATTAATATCCTAAGAGCTACAGTGTTTAAGCAGTTAGACATGAAAGAGGTGGTAGCTAAGCTGTAGCTATCTAAGTGTAGAGCCACTAATTTTAAAATGGCAAGATAGACTGGAAGGGCAGTGGGCACTTTGCATTCTGGTTCTATGGAATACAGTGGGATGACCAATAAATTCAAATAGTTGAAAGGGAGTGATTTTGCAAACTGATTATTTTCTGCTTAGTCACATCAGCCAATGAAAGGGGAGAGGGAATGAGCTATGTGGTCAAATTAACTTTGGGGCAGGCAACTAGAAAGACAGTTGAGTTTAAAAACACAACAGCACCAGAGTGGGAGGGTGGGGAAAAATGTAATTTCTCTGTGACTCACAAAAGCCAACGCTGTGGTATCATTCCTAGTTTAAATATGCAATTAAAAGCAGAATATAAGTAAAACACAGTGTAAAGAAAACAAGTCACAATATACAAAATAAAAGAAGGCAATAAAGTAATAAAAAATACATGAAAGCAAAAGCAAACTAACCTTTCCCTCACAACAAGTTATGTCAAAGTCTGGGTGACATGTCACCTCTCAATAAACAATATGAGAGAGAGTAAAGGGGTAGGGCCTTTAGTTGGTCTGCAAAATACATATGCCTTATGCCTTCTTTTTTTTTTTAATGAGAAACTACTGGGTCCAATCAAGTTGGTATAAATGCCTAGTTAGGTACATACAGAAGGGAGCATTGTACTCGATCACGGGCCTGATGAGGGATGAGTAGAATGACACTATGACTTCCTTTGTTCTTGATGCTATGCCTTTACTTATAAGGTGAGTCATCCAGAATGATTTCCTCACTACTCTAGCTACCTGGTGGTCCAAGTTTATGTTATTATCTATCTGTGTTCCTAAGTCCCTCACATCTGGGTCTACTTTTAGGGGTGTGCTATACTATTACAATTTGCAGGAATATCTTATTTAGCGAAGGGTATGATTACATATTTTTTTTACCATTTCATCTCAGACTGTGGTTTTTGGAAACAGCTGTTTGTCATTTTTTTAGTCCTGTTTGTAGAATGTCAATGTTGTTTGGCAATTCAGGGATTGCTCCAAGCTTGTGAACTTGGTGAGTCAGAGGCCCCCAACATTGGCGTTTACTTCAGAGAAGTATATACCAAACAGGAGGGGTCCGAACATTGAGCCCTGTAGAACACAACTAGGACAAGGTTTCTTATCAGAAGTGGATTAACCCATGTGGACAACATGTGCCCTTTCAGTGAGCCAGCTTGCTATCCATCTGATGATATAGGGGTTTATGCCTAACTCAGAAAGTTTATCTATGATCCCCAGTTGGGGATTATGTCAAAAGCTTTGGCCAGGTCTAGGTAAGTGTAGTGTACCATTTTACCCTTATGCATGGCACTGGTGACTTTCTTGAAGAAGTCCACCAGATTGAGCAGGCAAGACCTTCCTTTGACAAAGCCAAATTAGGTATGGGCCAGTGTTTGTAGAGTTCCTATGTCACTATTGATCAGGCACATGATAAATCTCTCAAGGTCTTGCAGATAAGACTAGTCAAGTTTATGGGTCTGTAGTTCCTTGTGTCATTTGACCCCCCCCCCATGTAAATGGATAACTGTTGCAGTCCTCCATTCTTAGTGGTCCTGATAGATTCTGTTTTAAGCTTTTTAAGAAGCATCCTGAAATGTTGTTGGTACCCATGGAGGCTGTGTTTTTGGATTTAGTGAATGCAGTAAGGACTTATTCCCTCATAATAACTGGTAGGGGGATGGTTGTGTGTATTTCTTTCAATGTGGTAGGAGGTGATGGGGGAAGAAATCTGAACTGAACTTGTTGGCCAGCATGTTTGCTATGGTTTCAGGCTGGGTGTAAGTTTTGCTGTTCATGATTACCTCAACACATTGCTGAGTATTTCCTCTGAGGTTATGGACATAATTTAAAAAAGTCTTATGACTATCCTTCACCTGGGAGGCTATCTTTGCCTCATAGTTTATTTTGGCAAATTTGACCAGCTTTGACTAGTTTGCTTCTGCAGAATGTTGAATGTCTTTTTGCACTGTTTTGTCTGTTCTTTCTTGGCTTTGAAGAAGATCTGTTTCCTTTTGTTGAATAGCCTGTTTATGCTTGGGGTCCACTAGGATGGTTTATTTTTGCCAGTAATCATTTGTGTACAGCTTAGAGTAAGCCTCAGTGTCATCTGGGTTTGAAAGGGCTTGGAAGATTAATAAGCTGTCACTTAGTTTGAGGTAATTACCCTTAGCAAAGTTCTTAACAGGTTTGGAGTTTGATGGAGGGTTCTGTGTTAGTTTTAATACTAAAAGAGATAATTTTGTAGTCAGATCTTACCAAAGAGAATTTAATCCATGGAAGAGAACAGCATCTCCCCATGTTCCTGAGTACTAGGTCTAGGATATTTGCACCTCTAGCTGGGAAGCTAACTAGTTGTTGTAGGGTGTTTGCATTGACAAAGTCCAAAAACATCTGAGCAAGAAAATTATGGGTTGTATAAGTCTCCCAGTTTATGGAGGGGTAGTTGAACTCACCGATGAATATGGTGTTATGCTGAATGTTAAGACATTCCTGTAGGTTTAGGTAGGTGTGGTTTTCGAGACTCATGTTAGGAGATCTGTAGCTAGCAAGTACATGATACAGGATCGCACTCATAGTTGCTGGGCATGGAGCAGCTCAAGCGAATCATGTTGCTGGACCAGTCTAGCAGTGAACTTGTCCATTATGAACACTGAGACACCTCATCCTTTTGTTTTATCCTGAGCTGAGGAGAAGCAAAATGTATGCAAGGCATTGTAGCCTTTGATAGCTTGGGTGCTTTCTCTGGTTCTGAACCATGTTTCTGAGACTGCACATATGTCTGCATTCTCCAGGGCAAAGAGTGCTTCCTGGCAGTGCAGTTATTTATTTAAACTCCTAGCACTGAGCGACAATACCCTTAGGTAGTTGTGAGTGATTTTTATTTTGCCAAATTGCATGGCCTAAAAAAAGGCACTATGGGGATAGATAAAGTTTTTGCCAGTATCCATAAGCCAAGTGGTGTCATGTGCAAACCATTTCTGGCCAAGCATCATGGCTTGTTGATTATGTCTCCCCAGGCTACCAGATATTGGATCCCCTTGTTGTGACACCAGAAACTAAGCCAATTGTTGGTTGAAGTCAATCATTTTTTGCTGGTACTGAGGTATCATCATTGGTGAAGGTAGGATGCTACTCAAGGCTAGTTTCATACCTGCCAGGGACACATATTCAGAGAGCTCCATCATGTCTTTTTTCATGTAGGCTAGTGAGGTATGTCTTAGGTTGTTCGCATGAATTATGACTGTGTCATGCTGATACTTGTGGTTTAAAGACATAAGTGTATGCATAATCTAGTGGATCCCACCTCCAGACAGACAGATGACTGTGATCTTCTCCTTGCTTAGCCTGGTATGGGAGACATTAGTATGTCTTACAATGGAATCCCCAATAACTAGAATGTTTGGCTGTGTGATGTTTTGCCTTATGGGCTTGGAAGAGGGGCTACTATGATTTTTAGAGGTATGTGTAGTGTGAAATGCTGTCTTTTTTGAGTGTGAGCAGAGCCACTGAGAGATGTTTTTAGGTGGTCTTGGAGGTTTGGGTAGATTAAAAGTGATTACCTCCACATATGTGGGTCCATGTGTTTGCCCCTTAGTGTTGATAGTGAATGTTTTGGGTGTAATGCTGACAACCTGGTTTGCATTTCTGTGTGTGTATGTGACAGCTTTGCCTCCAATGACATTATGTATCCACATTTCTCACACACTGTGTTTGTCTGCTCTAAAATTAAATGGCTGTCCGTGAACATGAGGCAGTTACTACACTAGCTCAGAATGCCCATATCCATCAGACCAGATAAAGAGATGACAGAGAAGCACCTATCCATTATACCAGATCCTTAGCAGATGGGAATCAGTAGGAGAGAGTCTCTTAAAGGTCTAAGCGAGAGTGTTTAGCAGTATACTATTAGATTACCTTCAGTGGTCTGCCCTCTGCACAAACTGGCAGCTCTTCAAGCAGGTATGAACAGTGGGAGACTTTGGAGAGTATTTCATATAGAGGATTTTAAACTGTAAACATTTGCTTATATACAAGTCACTGGTAACTGCATTTGCACAATGCACAAACGAGGCTTTTATACCAGTAGGATGAAAGACTTTTACACAGTTAAGCCCTCAGGCCAATCAGATAAACAGTCAATAAGCCTTCTACTAGTGGTTGAATCCACCCTCTGCTCCCACCAGAGTGCAGAATAAAACCCTCTTAATGTAAAACAGATTGTTTTAAGTGCAGTAAGAAATGCTTTACAACAAAAGGCAGAACTCCTGCAGTATCAGCAACCCTTGGAAATAAGTTTACCAGCCCTGAGAAATGTACCAAATACAGAAATATCAGCATAATGAAAGAGTTTTACATAGTTAAACCCTCAGGGCTTTCAGATAAACATGCAATAAGCCTTTCACCAGCAGTTTCCAACTCAAATGGGTTGAATCAGCCCTCTGCTCCCAGAAGGGTGCAGAATAAAACCCTCTTAATGTAAAATGAACTAGTTTTGAGCTCAAAAGAGGTTAGGAAATATCAGAATACTGTTAAAATGACCTAAGAGCAGTAGAATAACAAACTTTCTACTACTCTTAAGGTATTACTCTTAAAGTCACAACTATGATATCATTATACCTTCATATTCACATATATGCTACAACCCCGTACTTTAAAATAATGTAATTAACAAATTGATAATTGATGCTTTAATTTTTAATACATCGATTGTACATATATTACAACTATACTACTGGGTCATGTATCACGCTTTAAGCACCAAACTTAAGGAAAATGAACATTCTGGTATCCATACTCAGTTTTGTACGTGCTTCTCAATCGGTCTTTTTAATCCTGAAAATTGTCTAGGTTTGAGCTGAATTATTGTCACCAAATTTACCGCATCTTACTGTAGGACCACAGTGTTGAAGAATCATTCTGAATAGTTTCTTTTTGCACTTCAGACTCCTTATGCTGAACTTCAACAAAATCTGATAAATAATTCTTTGTCTGAGAGAATGGTGGTTCTAAAGTGGATTGGCAAACATAAACTCCTTGAAGTAACACTTGCAAAGTAAATAGTTCTGGACCTTGATCTTCCTCAGATCCAGTTTATAGCTTAAATAAAAACTCTGTATTCTTCTGTAGAGATGTATGTTAAAGCTCCCTGACTTTTTTGCACATTAATTCCAAAGTTAGTAGTTGCCCTTACATTTTATCCTTTCTGTGATTTGACGGATTTTTTGTTGACCAATTATAATAAAACTTCTACTTGCATTCTCCCTCTTTAATAAATCTATAATGCTCCTCTGACTTTTCAGTATTGACAGTCAGTACAGAGTTGGTAGTAAGTCTCTAAGCTGTGTACCCATAAGCAATTGTGCTGAAGGAAGCTTAACAGACCAAAAGGGGGAATTTATATATTGTAATATAGAAAGACAATAACTTTAATTAATTATCACATTTCTCATGAAAATCTTAGCTATCTGGACCATACATATAACTTGCTTATTAATTTGTCAGTAACTAGGACTCAGGGTAATATATTTAAAGTCAGACAAGACTTCATCTCGGGTAATGTCTCCAGCAAAAGTAGTTTCAGTATTGTAACAACACAAGAACAGTAGTTTCATCCAACTGCACAACTTCTAGATATTCTGAATGACAGTCAGCACAGAGAAGATGATAAGAATCCTTATGCTGGAACACACCTACCCTTTCTTTCATCCAGAGAAGAGCTGGTATTTCATGCGATTGCAGTTCTTTACCTTGATTCTGACTGAAAATCATTACAGACTTCACATTTTTGAATTATGTGCTCAACCTGCTTTGACAGTTTATGCAAAGTTATAACTATCATCTGTCTTTTCCTTATGTTCAATAATTCTCAAGTGCTATTATTGAATCTTACATAGCAGCATATCTTTATACAATGTAGGAATTATAATCTTGTTACCTCTGAACATTGTGCCACATATACAAGAAAGTTTATCACAGCATGGTAGCCACACTGTCATATCTACATATCAACTTCATATTATCTGACTAACTAACCTTTCATAACTTTGCCGTGCAACAATCGCATTTCTCTCTTATCTGTTACACAAATTCTCAGCTCCTTATATTTCTCAACAGAAATCGACGATTTTCAAGTAAAACATAAAACACAAATATTTCTCTAGTATATCTTTATACTTTTGAAAATAACGTTTGCATGCTAGCTATATGCGTTAATTCATTACTAATTGATTTTCAAACTGTTTTATTCCTTGCTGCTGACTCCTTAACTGCGTTCCCTCTGCTTGCTCTCTATCAGTCAAGTTTGTCTTTTTCATCTCCATACTGACAGTGTACTGTTAAAAATCCTGCATGCTGCATTAAACGGTTGCAACAAAACTCGCCCATCACACAGCTCTGTTCTCTTATCTTGCAGTATCTCCTTATCTGCAAAGTATGTTGGCTTAGTTTTTACAATTTACAATATACTTATTTAAGGCATTATCTACTGTACTCTCTAGCAAGTTGGTATGCTGTAAAGTAGCTTGGCAGCAAGGAACCCCTCCCCCATTTCTTAATAGACTGCCTGTTAGTTTCAACAAACATATCTATTACATGCTGGACTCTAGCCTGTGTTAAGATATTTCTTACCCAGCCTGTGTTAAATTATTTCTTACCTGATAGTAAGAATATGAGGTTTTGTTGTGTAGTACTATGAACAGTACATAGCCTTATTCTGTTAGAGTTTTTAGTGATTGTGCTTGACTCTTGGCTTGGCTCTAGCCACACCTACATAGAGTGCTGTAAACTCATCAGGAGGTGATATTACCTACTGCTGGGACTCCAGGCCCCATTTTCAAACTGTTTTATTCCTTGCTGCTGACTCCTTAACTACATTCCCTCTGCTTGTTCTGTAAGTTATTTTACTTGTTTGTTATATTTTTGTGACTACAGCTATTTTAGACTTGTTGACTACAGGCCTGCTCTGTAGGGTTGCCACCTTTTCAAATGGCCAAAGTGGGAAATTTTTGGTACAAACATCAGATTTTACAGGCCGACACATACCCACACTCAGTACAAAGGTTAGAACTTAACTTTTTTGCCTAAATAAAAGCTCATTCTTGTAGTATGTTAGGTGCTTATTCTGTTTCTTACAACATTTAGGTATTTTAGATACAGAATAACTGTTTTATGCAACTATTACATAAAATATAAGAAATAATTTTGTCCTAAAATCTCAGGACATTTGCCATTTTTATAATTTTTTGTCAGGACACAACTGCCCAAAGAGGGACTGTCCCTCGCAAAGTGGGACAGGTGGTAACCCTACTGCTCTGTGTTTTAAAACTCACTCATGTAAATGCTGCCCTGTATACATTATGTCTGATTTAACTACAGCTACTAAGATTTATTGAGTAGCTGCCTGCTCTGTTTTAAACCTCACTTATTATAAATGCTGCACTGTATACTTTCATGCCTGGTTCAACTACAGTAGTTTTTGCTATCTTACTATGGACCAAGCTAGCTTGCTGTGAGTTTTATCCATTGGTTAATGCATTTGTTTGCTTACTGTTTTCTCTGCTTTAGTAACTTTTTACTTGTCATATATTTCAAATATGCTGTAGTTATATAACGCTCAATGCAACAGGTGTAATAGCCTGCCGTGACTGTGTGTTCTGCTATGTTCAGAGGAATGTATCACTTTTTCACCCTGAATACACATCTATATTAACTGTTTTTGTCTAAGCATATTTATTAACTGTAGCAGCATTTTAAAGTTAAATTTTGTGTAGCATTGCATTTGTACTACTGTGCTAAAAGAATGCAGATGTGGTAGTCTTTAATAGTTTGTTTATATTGTTTGAGTTTGTCTTTCTGTCTTCTCTAAAATACCCCCATCTATCTTTTGTGTGCTAAACTCCATATTTGGTAACAATTTTTATTATTTTTTCTTTCTTCAGCTATCAGTCAAGTTTGTCTTTTTCATCTCCATACTGACACATACTGTTAAAAGACCTGCATGCTGCATTAAATGGTTGCAACGAAACTTGCTCATCAAACAGCTCTGTTCTCTTACTTTGCAGTATCTCCTTATCTGCAAAGTATGTTGTCTTAGTCTTTACAATTTACAATATACTTATTTAAGGCATTATCTACTGTACTCTCTAGCAAGCTGGTATGCTGTAAAGTAGCTTGGCAGCAAGGACCTCTCCCCATTTTTTAATAGTCTGCCTGTTAGTTTCAACAAACTTATGTCTATTACATGCTGGACTCTAGCCTGTATTAAGATATTTCCCTGTATCCATACATACCAAAGCTTGGGAAATACTTGGAGTCAGTGTTAGCCCTGCTCCACTCACCTTTGCTACACTCGGGCTTGCTCCGCTCCCCTCCCTGCCCCCAATTCCCACCCGCATTGTGACTGTGTGTTCTGCTATGTTCACACTTTTTCACCCTGATTACACATCTGTATTAACTGTTTTTTTTCTAAGTATATTTATTAACTGTAGCAGCGTTTTAAAGCTAAATTTTGTGTAGCATTGCATTTGTACTACTGTGCTACAAGAATGCAGATGTGGTAGTCTTAACAGTTTGTGTTTATATTGTTTGAGTTTTTCTTTCTGTCCTCTCTGAAATACCTCCATCTATCTTTTGTGTGCTAAACCCCATATTTGTTAACAATTTTTATTATTTTTTCTCTCCTCAGCTATCAGTCAAGTTTGTCTTTTTCATCTCCATACTGACAGTGTACTGTTAAAAGTCCTGCATGCTGCATTAAACGGTTGCAATGAAACTCGCACATCACACAGCTCTGTTCTCTTATCTTGCAGTATCTCCTTATCTGCAAAGTATGTTGGCTTAGTTTTTACAATTTACAATATATTATTTAAGGCATTATCTACTGTACTCTCTAGCAAGTTGGTATATGTAAAGTAGCTTGGCAGCAAGGAACCCCGCCCATTTCTTAATAGACTGCCTGTTAGTTTCAACAAACTTATGTCTATTACATGCTGGACTCTAGCCTGTGTTAAGATATTTCCCTGTATCCATACATACCAAAGCCTGGGAAATACTTGGAGTCAGTGATAGCCCTGCTCCACTCGCACTTGCTACGCTCGGGCTTGCTCCGCTCCCCTCCCTGCCACCAATTCTCACCTGCCTTGTGACTGTGTTCTGCTATGTTCAGAGGAATGTATCACTTTTTCACCCTGATTACACATCTGTATTAACTGTTTTTTTCTAAGTATATTTATTAACTGTAGCAGTGTTTTAAAGCTAAATATTGTGTAGCATTGCATTTGTACTACTGTGCTACAAGAATGCAGATGTGGTAGTCTTAACAATTTGTGTTTATATTGTTTGAGTTTCTCTTTCTGTCCTGTCTAAAATACCTCCATCTATCTTTTGTGTGCTAAACCCCATATCTGGTAACAGTTTTTATTATTTTTTCTCTCCTCAGCTATCAGTCAAGTTTGTCTTTTTCATCTCTATACTGACAGCATACTGTTAAAAGTCCTGCATGCTGCATTAAATGGTTGCAACTAAACCCGCACATCACACAGCTCTGTTCTCTTACCTTGCAGTATCTCCTTATCTGCAAAGTATGTTGGCTTAGTTTTTACACTGTACAATATATTACTTAAGGCATTATCTACTGTACTCTCTAGCAAGTTGGTCGGCTGTAAAGTAGCTTGGTAGCAAGGAACCCCCCCATTTCTTAATCGACTGCCAGTTAATTTCAACAAACTTATATCTATTACATACTAGACTCTAGCCTGTGTTAAGATAGTTCCCTGTATCCATACATACCAAAGCATGGGAAATACTTGGAGTCAGTGTTAGCCCTGCTCCACTCGCCCTTTCTATACTCGGGCTTGCTCCGCTCCTCTCCCTGCCTCCAATTCCCATCCACCCCACTACTGCTAAATTTAAACTAAACTGGCCACTCCCCTCTAGCTAAGAACTAATCAGAGTCTCGTATATCTCTGAACAGCCCTCCCCCTTGCCCCATTTCCTCTATCCCATACTTCCACACTCTGTAAGGGCAATCAACTATCAAAATTGGCCCAACCCCCTAACAAAATGCAGACAAGTAAAAAATACTAATTACCGTACTGCCTATATTATTTCTATTTTACCATCTTACTGCTTACGAACAAGAACTTGACCATAGTATTCACTATCCAAATGGTCAAACAGCCACCCACAACTTCTCACATAAAACCAATCACTTTGCCATCCTCAACACACCAAATCTACCACCATCAACAAAATATCACCCCTATAGAGCCACAAAACTTAAACCTAAAGACAAAGACTATATAAAACTTATAAATAAATTCCTAAAGCTACGATTGTCACTATAACCTTATAATACATGGAGACATTCATCCCAACCCTGGCCCATCCACCCTGGCCCATCCTGGCCCACCCTCACCCAATAACCGTCACTCCCCTATCACAACCCCCACAGTCATGCTACCACTTTATACTTCCACTAGTTTCCTCCTAGCATTTCACCTGAATATTAGAAGTATTAACAATAAGTTTCACAATAACAATAAGTTTCACAACCTACACGCCCTCCTAGCAACCCACTCCCCAGACATTATGTGCCTTACGGAAACCTGGCTAAAACCTAATACTACCGACAATAATATATTACCTCCTGGATACAATATTCACCGGTTAGACTGCACTACAAAGAAAGGAGGTGGGATAGCAGTCCTATACAAAAATACTCTAACTGCTAATAGAGAAGCTATTCAACCACCCCAATTCAATAATACAGGCCTCCTCATAACCAAACTACAGAGCAATCATAACAAATGCTTGAACATCTTCTGTGCATATATTCCGCCAGGCAACAACTTAAATACTCTGGAGGTTATTCTTCACTGGTTATGCACTACTTATCCCCAAGAAACAATAGTTCTTGGTGACTTCAACACCGACTGGTACCCCTGCTCCTTCAACCCCCCCCCACACCCCAATAAACCTATCTGGGTTTAAACAGACCATAACCTCTCCCACCAAGATAAACAAACCGACCAACAGGGAAAGCATCATAGACTGGATCCTAGTTAATAACCAACCCCAACAATACACAGCTGGCACTCTCCCTGATGACTTTAGTGACCATCTACTAACCTATATCATAAAACATAAGGCAGGAAAACCCCACTAGACCAAATATAAAACACTTAGAAATAGGAAAAATTTGATGCTCCTATTTTCCTAAATGAACTAAAAGCAGTCGACTGGTCAAAACTAAAAAAATCTACCACTAGAAGAGGCTACAGCTTACTACAACACTAAATTCCTAAGCATCCTTGATTCCCATGCTCCAGCACGTACAATAAAATCTAGATCAAATACAACCCCATGGCTAACAAAGGATACCAAATCTAAAATCAAAACTAGGAGCAAAGCCTGGGCCAGCTGGAGATCAACTAAAGACCCACTTGACCATTTAAATATCGTCAACTCAGGAATGATACTAAAAAAATCTGTTTTACTAGACAAAAAAAGCTTTCACCAAAATCTGTTACAAAAACACCAAAACCATCCTCAAAAGTTCTGGGCAGGCCTAAATCACCTTCTACATATAGGTTATTCTCCCACCCCAACTCCAGCAAACCACACCCATAGCTCCCCTGAGACCATAGCTGCCACTTATAATGACTTTTTCACTGAAAAAATACAATCCCTAGCAAATCCATTAACCCCCACAAAACTAAACCACTTCCCTTACCAACCCACCAGTCACCCCCAATTTAGCTTCCAACTGGTATCCACTAGTTTTATCAAAACACTTATAAAAAAAACTAAAACCTACTACCCACACTGCTGACCTTCTCCCTGCAGAATACCTACAAACAGCGGCAGTTGCCATTGCATAGCCCATATCTATCATAGTCAACAGAACCTTATCCGAAAGCACTATCCCACTCCCTCTGGAAAATATCCCACGTCATCCCACTCCACAAAGGTGGAAGTCCTACAGACATATCCAACTATAGACCCATTGCCATTCTCCCCCCCCTAGCCAAAATAATGGAGAAATGTGTACACAGGCAACTTATGCAATATCTTACACAGAATAACTCGCTATCTAACTCCCAGCATTGCTTCAGGCCAAACCATGGCACTACCTCAGCCCTCCTTTCCTTTACTAACACCATAAACCAAAACAGGAATAATAATAGGCTATCCTCCGCCCTCTTTCTTGACCTATCAAAAGCCTTCGACATGGTCAACCATGAACTTCTCATTATCTTTCTCAAATCTATTTTTCTCAATAAGCACACAATCCAGTGGTTCCAGTCCTACCTGACTGGTAGACAACAGGCAGTGTTATGGCAGGGCAAACTCTCCATCCAGCTACCTCTCACACTTGGTGCCCTCAAGGCTGCATACTGGGTCCACTACTCTTCTATATTTTTATCAACAACCTTCATACTGCTATCCCTAAAGCTACCTGCATTCAATATGCAGATGATTCTACTCTGATCTGCTCAGCTACCTATCCATCCGAACTGCAAGCCCTAATCCAAAATACATTCAATGCTATTGAGAACTGGCTCACCAACCAACGCCTACTGCTGAACCCCAATAAAGCTAGACGTATACTCTTCACCCCCACCAGCAAATCTGCCATACTTTCTTTCTCTGTCATGTCAAACAATGGTACCATTATCTCCCCAGATCAGCACACTAAACTTCTAGGGGATATCATAGACAATAACCCTAAATTTGACCTACAGGTCAACAAAACCATACACACCATCAATAAGAAGCTTGGGTCACTGTATAGAAACAAAACATTTTTAACCCCACTGGCTAGGACTGCAATCGCCCAGTCACACCTACTCTCTACTCTACTATATGCCTTTCCGGTACTCTCAAACCTCAACAAATCTGAATTAGGTAAGCTCTCTCATAGCTACAGCCATATTGCCAGATTAGCCACTGGCTCCACTTACAGAACCCACCACTGCCAGAACCTGAAACAACTAGAGTGGCTTGATCTGCCCAGTCTAATTCAATTCAATCAACTCCAAATAGCACACAAAATTTTGTACCACCCTGAGGATACCCCCTCACTCATAAATATCATTAAGCCTTATAGCAACTTGAGATCCCTGCGATCAGCCAAAAAACTACTTGTCCAAACCCACAAAGATAACAATGCTGCTGGTGAATTCCTGTTTGCCATCTTTGTTGGCAAAACCTGGACTTCGTTGCCAAACCATATAACCCTACAATCCTCCAAAGGTCTATTCAAAAAGAACCTCAAACAGTATCTCAAAATGAACTGGCTTTGCCCGTGTACGAATCCTGATTAAGATAAATACTTAAAGGAGAATCTCTAAATATCAAACAGGTAACTATTTTACCAAGCTCTGTATGCTATCTAATGTCTCCTGCCTTTAATTGTGTCTGACCATGTGAATTGTGTATCCCTATTAGGGAACACCACAAACCATTGTACATACTTTGTTTTTTATTCTTTGTTGTAAATGTTGTTTTTATACTTTTTTATATTTTATATTTTTTTAAATGTTATCTTTGTAATTTGTCTAATTGGAGCTTTTCTCCCCATTCCTCTGCTGAAAATGGACATATATCCAGTCGGACTATCCCAGTAAACAAATGTAAAATAAATAAATAAATTAATTAAATACACTATGATAATTTTATACAGCATTCTGGAAATTCTGGACAAAGGTACCTATCTAAGCAAGTGTTTAGTTTTGGCCAGACCTGCACACTTGGTGAGATGGGCATCATACATATCTGCAGAATATAGATTGCAATGTAATATTTCTTTATATATGTATATATGTATATATATATATATATATATATATATATATATATATGTATATATATGTCATAAATAGGCATGATGAAGATTTTCAGTTATTATAACCTTCTTGGCTGCTGGTAGCAGGGAGTAGCCATATTTGTTTTGCATAGGACTTTGAATACGTTATCTGGGACAAGATGCATGTAATGGAACTAAATATTTGTACAGAGTAACCAACAACATAGCAATTTAGGTTGGGGTTCTAGTTTTGTATTTATTTCAAGGGAGATCTCTTTGTGATCTGATCTAACCAGTGAGGACATTATATTGGTTGGGGAGGTGATGATCTCTCCATATTTGTGATTACCAAGAATATCTGTACTGCTAGTGAGAGTGCAGACTTGCTGCTTGAGGGCATTTATTTATTTATTTTTATTTATTTATTGGCATTTGATTACCAGTAAGGTCCACTGGGCCATTTAAAGCCTGTTTTCAGTGGAAGCCCAGGGAGAAGAGCTTCAGGATTATAAAAATCATACATTACAAATAAACATTTCAAGAAAATGAGAATTAAAAGTCATACATTACAAATAAACATTTCAAGAAAAGAGGTCTGATACAATAACAAAAGATAAAAATGAGATTTGCAACAATAAAAAACAATAATATAGAATAAAACATATGAATTACATGGGTTCCTATCATGTAGTCGAGACCATAAGTTCGAATTTGTAAATGTTCAAGCGTTTGAATGAAAATCTCCATAAGCGGAGGTTTCCATTTTGTTCAATATGGTGCAATATTGGAGTTGGTACATTTAAGTAGCAGGGGGTGTGGGGGGTGCAGGGGGGCTTGCCCCCCCTGCTTACAACAATTTATTTTGTTGTCCGTTCTTTTTTTTTTTCCGTAGTCGAAGTTTTGTAACTTCGAACATAATGGTTCGACCATTAGGTGTTCGGAGTTATGGAACTTTGACTATGTGATATAGACCCGAATTACATAAGTAATATACATTGTAAGTAAAGGAGAAGTTGATATTTCAGCAATGATTGAGGTTAAGTACAGGCCAAAAACTTAATTACCAGAGCTGGCCAGGTCTCATTTTTAACGTGAATTACAGATTGTAGACTATAGGGTAAGCATGCAGACCAGAAATGAATGTAGTGAGGAAGGATTATATTGTGTGTATAGCTGGATGGGTAGAGATGCTGTTTAAGATGGGGTGAAAGGGAAGAAATAGTTTTTTAGGATTCAGTAGGAAGATGAAGGATTGATATGGGGACTTCAGATGGAAAGATAGGAAAAGACGTATGTTAAGTAATATGATAAAAAGGGGTTGAGCAGTTGCAGGCCCAGTTAGAGAGAAGATAGTTTTGAAGGGCAGTTTTACAATTGTTGAGGTTTTGTATTAGGTGGATGTCTGTAGGCAGCATGTTCCATTTTTAGCTATGAACCATGACTATAGTAACCGTCCAATAGGTAATTTAGGTTTAAGAACTTGGAGTAGCTGTTGTTGTTCAGATTGCAGGGGCCTCAAATGGTTATAAGGGGTGAGAAGAGAGTTTAGCACAGGACAGTCTTGTGGTTTATAGATAAGTTTATGAGCAGTTGAAAGCTGGAGGAGTGATAGATAGTTGGGAAGTTCTAGCCAGTGCAATTTTTTCAGGGCAATGTAGTGATGGGTGTTATGACGACTGTTTGTAGCAAATTTTGTTATCTTATTATAGCAAGTTTCTAATTTAGATTGCAATGAACATTGTAAGTTGGTAAGTAGAGGTGCACCATAAGTCAGAGATGGGAGTAGGTATGATGTTGCAAGCATTTGTTTAGTATGGAGGGAGAGGAACTTATTATGTCTATAGAGTAACCCTAACTTTTTATGGGTCTTACTAATATTGTTTTGGATATACAGATCAAATTTTAGGTACTCATCGATTATTACGCCTAACAGATTAGTGTGGGTTACTAGATCAATTTGTAAAGTTAGCTGAGAGACTGTGGAAATAGTCATATTCTGCTGAGCTGAGAGAGAAGGATTGAATGAGAGATTGTATCAAATGCCTAAACTGAGTTTGCATTTGCATCAACTAAGTCAAGAAATCTTTGAGCTTGTATGTTAATGGTCATGTGTGCTTCCCAGTTAATGAAGGGATATATGAAATATTCCATGAGTATGGTTCTGGACTGAATATCTATTGGTGTGTGTGTGTGTGTGTGTGTGTGTGTGTGTGTGTGTGTGTGTGTGTGTGTGTGTGTGTGTGTGTGTCAGTCAGCTTTAGAGTCAATCATTCAGTCTCTGAAACAACAAGAAGGTTATCATTTTTTCTTATCTCTATTGGCAATGAAATCTTGCAAACAGTACTTTATCAAATAAGTATCTACTGTGCATCCTAGTCTTTTGGCTTTTCCCGGTTAGGGGTCGCCACAGCAGAACTCCGGTCCAGTAATGATTGGCAGTGGATTTCTACAGTGCCAGGTTGCCAGCCCGATGCCCAGGCACACCCATTCATGCACGCACCTACGTGCATGTCTTTAGATGTCACTTGACCCTGGGGAGGACATGCAGACTCCACACAGAAGGTGCTCCAGCCAAGAATTGAATGGGAGAACCTCTTGCTGTGAGGCAACAATGCTAACTGCTGCACCACCGCAGCCATCACATATACACAATGTATATTATTATCTCAATTAACCCCACTCTGCATTATATCTTATGCTGTCCCATAGTTTCTCAAAGTTGTTCTTGATGTGTTCTGATGTCACGTATCCTTCTTGGACTTCAAAGAAAATAAGGATATCCTTGGAACTTTAGTGGTAATGAGGACTTCCAATAAAGTAGTGTCAGTGACAGTGGCACAAAACGTAGTGTACTTGCCTTTGCCACAGAAGGCTGTGAGTTCTATTCCTACATCAGGTAGATCGATTACTGGCGCTGCAGTGCAACATTAGAGGGTGATGTACTTCTGAGTGTGTCGTCCTGCAGATGAGGCATTAAACCAAGGCCCCATCTGCCTGAGCTGATCATAGCTCAGGTGGATGCAAAAGATCCCTCAGGCACCTATCTAAAAGAGTAGAGAAAGTTCCCAGGTGACCTGGTCAAATTTCCCCTAGTAGTACAAATACCACCTTTGGTCTTCCTCGAAAATATGCTACTAGTCTAGTGGGACAAAGCGGGTCAATGATACATAGAGAGAATAGAGAGGGCTTCATGGCTAATAATGTAAACAAGCGAACAACTAGTTCCCATCTAACAAATCAAAGCCTCTGCTCTAAATCCAGGCTTGAAATCAATATTACAACAAAATTTGGCTATAAATAAAAATCTAACACATTGGCCTTAGTCTTCCTAGATACTAGCTTTTGTGCAAGAAAATTGACTTGCTTGGTCTATCTATGTGCAATGTATTGCTTTTCTGAAGTGTATTTTTTCTAATAAATTTTGAAAGGTAAACCTAGTATTGTATAATGAAGATCAGTGGAAGACAGTGCTGTCTCATTTTGTGAGTAAAGAAAAAAAAATATTGACAATAAAATTATTTTTTTCTAAACATGAAGCTAACAGGGTATAAATTTTAATAAGAACTAAGCGCTTTTTGTCATTTTTGTCATGTAACGATTAGCTGAGGTTACTTATTTCATGTGTTTTTCCTGCTTTCCTTATTCTTATGAAGTATGCTGTTGACTGCAGTGAATGAAAGCACTTTAGTCTTATTAAAATGTATACCCTAGTATGAGTTGCCTACTGGCATTCATTACTTTTTTGCAGTGCAGTTTTAAGATTTGCAACAAAATGGCATTTGGGTAAGGCTGAATTTCTTGACATGTTATATAAAAATTGTGAAAGCAACAGGCTGTCAACAAACGTTTTCTAAAAGCTTTATTTTTAGCAACAAAATCGTCATTATTTGAGCATGTATTTCCCAAGCACTGTTAATGTATTGGAAAAAGCAGCTTAACAAGTGAAGTAGAACGTTAAACTGAAGAGTTACAGAAACAATCCTTTAAGGGCTACCCAGCAAATGTTATTAATGAAGTAATACAAGACGTAACAGACAGAGAAGTGCAATATAAACCATCCATTTTATGTGATGGTAAGTTCTGAGCAATATCTGATGAAATGGAACTGAAGAAGTGAGTTAATACAATCATCATATTCTAGGGATTATAAAGATATAAAAAGGTAATTAAAATAATAATGTTATGGCTAGGTTTGTATAGGCCCTAGGGCCAATAGCCTAGTACCAACCTATGAACCTATGAAGTAAGTGGAACTTGTTTACTGGGTATGCAGGTGTTTTACACATTGTAAGTGCTTCTCCCATGTTTGTAACAAAACATAATACTAACCTAGAAAATTCATTCGAAGAACATAAAGAAGAGGTACCTTAAATGTTATTCTTGTGCCAGGTACAAGTTTATATATGTAGCTCTTAATGATACAGTGCAATAAGAGGTAAAATACATCAATCATTTTTGTTGTTTAAAATATGTAGACTATATAGCACAGTGTGGCTCATAGGAGGTGTTTTAAATAAAAAGGAAACATGACAAAGCAGCCTTATGATCCTGCTTATAAACATAATTATGCTATTAAGGCAAGGAACATCAGTAATGCTCTTTGCAGGCACTCAAAGAGCTATATTAATTTCAAACATTTTTTATTCTATATTATTGACAATGTTGATTTAGGATTAGAATGGGGAGAAGTGAATACTAAGTTGGAAGATAAAGAATTTAGGTGGCAGTTGATTTTCAGTTCCCACCATCACCAGGCTTAAACGATGTATTGAATTCCAGGCATATTTTAAAGCAAGAAATGTAAAACACTTATTGGCTCTTTTTACTCACATGACTTTTTTTGCGAAGTATTTCATTAGATATTTTTATTTCGTTTAGCATGCATGACTAGGTCTAAGTAAATAAAAGATGAAGATCCTTACATGTATTCGCTAGTAGCCTTTTGAGTTGTTTGATTAGAATTCAGGGTCACTCCTGTCTATTTTGCATTTAAAGACAATTACTGACCACAGGCAGAGACTAAAATTGTTCAGAAATGATTAGTGTTTTACTCTGATAAGCAAATCCAAATAAATTAATAAATAGTTTAAAGTAGCTAGGCTTGAAGAATGATTGCACAATGACATCAAATTGCAGAGTGAGGAGTTAACCCAAACAAAATATGGTTTCCTTTGCACATGTTGTCAAAGGAAAAAACTTCAAAGACCAATACACGTAAGGTTCAGTTAAGGTACATTTAATCACTTACTGCAAGGAGACAAAAACATGCAAATACAGGATTTTGCCTAACTACTAATAGGAAGTATGCTATTCTTATACTGTTCTACAAGACATTGCCTTCTATGGCTGACGTAATCAAACACAACTTTCAGTATTGTTCTACAGCAGATGTTACTCAGATTTTCTGCTGACACGACTGGATTTATGAAAAACATTTTGAGAAAAACAGCCTGGCCTTGGTGGGCCCTAGCCCATTACAAGCTTCTATTGTGTAGTTCTCATACATGTGTTACATTTCAAGGTACTTTTCTAACTTAGACACAAGAAAATACTGATTGCAGTTCATATTTTCAAGCAGTCTTTGTTCTGATTATCTATAGCTTCTGCAGCTGTGTATTTTCTCACAGCACAAGCAGAACTCCTTGTCTAAGCCTTATAACATTAATACATCTATTCATTATTTTCCTGACACAAGCAGAACTTATCTGCTTTCCTGTAAATTTCCAAAGCATAAGCAATAGCTGCGCATATTTCATGACAATACAAGGTTAGAAAGCTTCTGCAATTCATACAGATTTATGCAGTGTGAAATAGAATAAATGTGTTAACCCTTTTCAAGCCTTAAATGCACTAAGCATATTACTAATACATACACTAATACATATTTTTCTGACATTTCCCCCCTTTTAATACTTTTATTCTACTTTCAAAATAAGCATAAACAGTTTTTTTCTTCTCCTATCCTCTTCCTACTCAGGATTTGCAGTTAAGAGAGTCATTCAGTTTAAACTTATGAAAACATTTCAGTTTTTCAATAGTTCTTCAAACTCAGCACTTTGATATAAGGTTTCAGAAACTGACATGTCTTTAAAGTCTTTAATCAGTCTTTTCATGCAGGGGATGCCACAGCAAACACATACTCTGAATAGGAGCATTCCTACACAAATGGCAGTCAGGATGTTCATTAGGATGGTACCCCACCTCCCAAACCATTTCTGGAAAAAGTCTGTCAGTGGGTTTGGTCCTGGTTTGGTCATGTCCGACACTTGCTGAATTACCTCAAGGTGATTGTCTATCTCGTGTTTATGGTCAGGAATATACGAACAGCACTCCTCATGGATTAAAGTGCAAGCACTGCCTCTCGCCGCTAGGGTGAAGTCGAAAGCCATGCGGTTTTGAAGCACTACAGTTCTCATGGCATTCAGTTCATCAGTCACTAATTCAAGAAGGGAAAAAGTTGCATTGCTCATTACTTCGAGAAGTTTAGACAGTTTTCACAGCTCCCAGATCGATTTTACTGTTCCATATGCTGGTGATATGCCTACCCATGATATAACACTGTCACTCAAGTCCATGTGTGTCAGTTTATCGCCTATAGAATGATGGTTTTTCCAACGTGCATTGATTTGCCCCACTGGATTTTCAGGTTTCTTAACAGGTTTCTTGACGACCTCTCGGACATTCCAAATTTTTCCTCGAGGTAAAACTGCAGTGTGTCGTATGGCTGGAACCAGGTAGCCCAAAAAACAACTGCCGGACCAATTCTAAGGTAACCACTTGTATGCCTTTCTGCCACATACGAAATAACTGTCCTCTACTTTAGTAGTAACTTTGCTATGAATATACACTTGCCCTGCATGAAACATTTTTCTATCAATTATAGACAGTTGTTTATAAAGAACAGAATTATGTTTTACTTCATCAATTGTTTTGTGCATCAATTTAAGAAATGAATCATAGTTTGTATTACAATAAGAACCTGCATTGTTAGCTTTAGTGTAACATTTATAAGGAACAGTCACATTGCAATTGCTCCAACCCACCTGAACAGTATCATTTTTATAAAAACACACAGTTCCCTTTTGTGGAACAGACAAGTGCAATGCTATTTTATCTTGTGATGTAATGGTTGAGGTATCATAAATCAAGTTTTCCCAGGTCTCGTTGACCCCTAGGGGGACTGCAGTCATTAATAACCCCCCGTATGCTGTCGGCAAAGCTGTGCAAATCCAGCAATTCGAAACATTGAAAGTCTCAGCATACACATATTTAATTGCCTGGTAAGTGTTGAAGTTTGGGTGCCAGTTTATAAGTAACACTTCACGTTTATTCAGTTCATTTTGTGTGGCTGGAAAAAGGAATGGCCACAACAAAAAGATTATTGTCACTAGTACAGTTAACAGGATGATTATGCAATACTTCTGAGGAAATGGTTGTTCTGCATTCCTGTTTGTTCTGAATTCTATCATTTTTGCTCTTGACATGTGACAAGATTTTTGTCCAGTTCAAAATTCTTAACTAGTTTGCAGTGCATCAGGTGGATCCACGAGGCATGCTCTGCGATCTTGACTGCAGTGGGTGTCGACAGAAGCACTTGATATGGACCTTCCCATTTTGGCGACATCCAATTCTTCTTCTTTATTGTCTTCACCCAGATCCAGGTACCTGGTGCCACTGCCACTTCTGATGGTCTGGTGTGTTCTTTATCTGAAACAGAATTTGACTGCAACAGATGTTTAGAATTCAACAAATTTCTCATATACTCTGCTAGTGTACTGTCGGCTTCCTGGTCTGCGGGCATGAGAGGTTTCCACTGAGGTATATAATAAGCCCTTCCAAATAGTTTTTCAAAAGGAGTCAATCCTTTTGCATTCAGAACAGTTCTCATGCTCAGCAGTGCCATGGGGCAGACAGTACACCCAATTTCTCTTTGTTTCTTCTATTAGCTTCCTTAGCTTACTCTTTAAAATCCCATTATGCCTCTCTACTAACTCTGCAGATTGCAGGTGATATGCGCAATGATTTTTTAAAGAAATACCAAAATGTTTACTTAACTGTTGTATGGTTTGGTTTACAAAGTGTGTACAGTTGTCACTGTAGATCCTTTCCAGAATGCCAAATCTAGGGATGATTTCTATAACAAGAATTTTTGCTACGGTAGCCGCATCTGGATTTTTAGTCGGAAAGGCTTCCACCCATCTGGAAAACATATCTACAATGACAAGGCAATACTTCTTATTTTCACATTTGTTCAATTCTATGAAATCCATACAGATAGTATGAAACGGATATGGTGGTGTAGGGAGACTCCCTTGCTTGGGCTTTAATGCCCCTTGTGCATGATGTTTGTTACAAACATGGCACATTAAACAAAATTTTTTAGAGTAGTTTAAGAATCCATATGTCGTGAACACTCGGTTCACCAGCTATACCATCAACCCTGTTGAGACATGGCATTGCCCATAGCTCAACAAAGCTGCATATCTAAACAAATTAGATGGTGATATTGGTTTCCCTTCTTTAGAGATGTACAGCCTCTTTTTCAGAATTGCTCCTCATTTTACCCATCTTTGCTTTTCAGCCTGCATAGTAAGTGTCTGCATTGTCTTTAACATTTCTAAGTCTAAAATCTCAGAGGGTTGTAATTCCTCATTCAAAAGAAATACTTCTGAAGCTGCCTGCTTTGCAGCTGTATCAGCTCTTACATTACCTTTTGAAATCCTATCCTGTTGCTTGGTATGAGCTATGCATTTACAAATAGCTACTTTCTGAGGTAACTGAATAGATTCTAAACGATCTAAAATAAACTGCGCATGATTGATTGGATTGCCAGTAGATGTTATCATTCCTCGATTTTTCCACTATTGCACAAAAACATGTACAGTAGAAAAATCGTACTGGCTGTCAGTAAAAATGTTCACACATTTACCCTTTGCTAAGGTACATGCCCATGTCAAGGCAATCAATTCTGCTGCTTGTGCAGATATATTGTGTGGTAAGGGTTTCACTTCTATAATCTCAGTATCAGAAACTACTGCATATCCTACTAGGTTCTGTCATGCCGGATCCCTTTTGCACGAGCCATCCACGTAGTATGTCACCTTAGCATCATCCAAGGGGACATCAGTAAGATCTTTTCTAGGGAGTGTCTTTTGCTCAATCGCCTGCAGGCAGCTGTGCGATGTGCTATCTGCAGGGGTTGGGAGCAATGTAGAAGGGTTCAAAGACGTGCATTGTTCAATTGTCATATGAGGTATATTCTGTAAGGCATTCTCTTCCTCCTTTAATAGGAGAGCTAATCAGCTGCCCTTGCTAGACTGCAAGTGTACGGCTGGGTGGGTCTGAGTTATCCAATTCAACTTCTGCCTTTGTATTCCTTGTTCTAACAGTTCTAACTCTGTCTGCTTTTCCCATCTCATGACTTTTTCTCCTAGGTCTACCCATTTTACATTCTTGTCCTTAGTAAAGCTAACATGTGGTAATTGATTAGATTTATAGAGTGCAAAGAACTCCTGGGGCAATGAACAGCTGGCTACACTGTTCCCTTCCATGTCCCAGTACAGATTACATAATATCAATCTGTTTGCACGATTTCTAAACAATTCTTGCTCATATTCCTTATCAGGTCCTGGTGTATTACAATAATACAGAGTACAGTGCAACAAATGTTGTTTATCAATGTCAAGGGAGGAGAAGTTGCTGATAGCTACATTCATCAACTCTTCGGTCACTGCCCCTGGACCAGTCCTAACCAAGTCCTGGCTGTACCAATAAAACATTTCACCCTCTGATTGCACTGCAAAGGTATCAATTTGTCGCTGTGCTTCCATACCCTGCATAGTCGGAACTACTGCTATACCAAATAGCTGCATAAGGTCTCTGCCCAAGAGGTTTACTGGGCATTTTTCAGAATTAACAATTTTGCTTTTCTGGGTCAATCCTGAAACAGGATCAGTTATTGCAATATTATGGGAGAGGGGCTCCCAATACAGCTGTCCATTAGCTGCTTGTAATCAGGTGACTGAATTCTCTGGCAGTTTGGAGGGATGTATCAGGGTCCATGATGCCCCTGAGTCACACAAGAATTTGACTTCCCTCCCTTCTATCAGGAGTGTAACTTCTGGTTTTGTGTCCGCTAAATAGAGCTCTAAGCTCAATAAAACTAAATCCAATATTTCATTTTCTTCATTATCTGTAACTTCCTGCACTTCCTCTATTTCTTCTGTCACATCCTCTACTCCCTCTATCACATTCTCATTTGTCCTTTCTCTGCTATCCCCTTCTAGTGATTCTTGACTATCATATAGTCAATCCTCACCCTCCTTGTCTTCCTCCATGGTTGCCCTCTTGTTTTTCTTGCAATCCCTTGCCAAGTGTCCCTTTTTACCGCATTTAAAACATTCACCCCTTTTCTTTCATCCTTCAAAGTCCTCTGATTGCTGATCAGATTGTTTGTTTCCTTGGGCATTTCTCTTGCCCTTTTTCCCAGACTGTACTACATAAACTTCTGCTCCATCTTCTACAGAAAATACTTGTGCTTTCTTTTTCTTTTTGCTATTAAAATGTCTTTCGGCATTCCTAGCACATTCAAGTAGTGACTGTAACATGCTTGTATGATGATCTACCATGTGCTTTGTAATAAAACTGCTTATGGGTGCAATGCTGCCTTTCAAAAATGCATTCTTTAACTGCTTCTCATATGGGGAATCTTGTGTCTGATCTTCCGGAACCTGCATTCCACAATGGTTATTAAAATATTCTAGCAGTCTGGCATAATATCTGTCAATAGTTTCACCTTCTTGTTGGATGGATTGATTAATGCCAGTCCAGTCTGCCCTAGGCTTCCATTTCTCAGAGATTCGGTCTGTAAGACCTTTCACTCTGTTGTCTAGCTCTGCGCTGTTATGTGGGAGAGGCCTGTGTGCAGCGTCACAGAGATTCCAGTTGCCACTAATCATGTGCCAATCTGGTCCAACAATTTGTCTGACTACTTTTTCTACCTCTTCTCCGTTTAAATTATAACTTAGCCTCATTCCTTGTAAATCTTCTAAGAACTTTCTAAAATTAACCTTTGGGTGGGGAATTCCCTCAGTGGCTTTCCGGATGTCTTCCAGAGTCTAGGGTCTATACACTAGAATAGTTGGGTCCTAACCTTCTTGCCCTGCCTGAGGATTAGGCACTTCTATGAGTGGGTATATTTCTTTTTCACTCATAGATTGTGAATTTCTACCCATTTGATATAATTCAATGTCCCCTTTTGAATTACCTGTCCGTGTTCGAGACCTGTTCTCGATGGGATCTCTAATAAACGGTTTTGCTTTTATAGTGTCTCTATTTATGGTAACAGCAGGATATCGTGGGGGTGGACTGACTTGTTCACTTGCTTCATATTCTGGTAAGGGAGGTGGAGGGGCTGATGCTATTACTAAGTTATTGTCCTCCTTATCTAAAAACATTGCTTTTGAATTATTGCTTTTTTTGTTCCCTACAGTTTACTTCCTCAATCCACCTGTGTGCCTGAGGAATTTCTAATTGGCACTGCTTTTTTACCCGACCTCTGGAATTGGTTTTAAGCTGTTTGACAAGTTTAACAAGCAAGGATTTTTCTAATTTACTGTCAAATTCATACTTATTAACCCATTTTGAGTAGTATTTAATATTATCAGCATGCTGTGACTGCATATATTTTGCATCTTTGGTTAACGGCGGATTTTGGGATCTTTTTGTGCAATTATTACCCATTTTGTTCTAACCTTTTAATCATTACGTAACTCCTTATTTTTAACGTGGTACCACGGATTTTGTTATAGTCTCTTCAGAATGACTGCCTACCTGCTCTGTTTCCCTGATCTATGACAAGACAGTAATCTTCTCTGTCCCTGACTTGTAAAAATACAGTCCTGACAAAAACAATACAAATCTTGTCCCTGATCTAAAACAGAAAAAAAGTAGATTCACCTTACCTGAGCCTTCGTGATTGATCACCTGGTTCATGAAAAACCCATCCTTCAGTCGCAGATCAGAAAGTGGCTGGCCTCTTTTGTACGACAATTCAGTCGGAGGACTTTTCAAATAAGAAGAACCGATGTGGCTTCTTCCCCGTACGGTTTCAAGCCACCTGGTCTGTCTGATTCGAGGCGAAGTGAGGGTTTCTGGACGAAGGACCAATCTGTCACAGGAAAAAATTTCAAAGACCAATACACGTAAGGTTCAGTTAAGGTACATTTAATAACTTGCTGCAAGGAGACAAAAACATGCAAATACAGGATTTTGCCTAACTACTAACAGGAAGTATGATATTCTTATACTGTTCTACAAGACATTGCCTTCTATGGCTGACGTAATCAAACACAACTTTCAGTATTGTTCTACAGCAGATGTTACTCAGATTTTCTGCTGACATGACTGGATTTATGAAAAACATTTTGAAAAAAACAACCTGGCCTTGGTGGGCCCTAGCCCGTTACAAGCTTCTATTGTGTAGTTCTAATACATGTGTTACATTTCAAGGTACTTTTCTAACTTAGACACAAGCAAATACTGATTGCAGTTCATATTTTCAAGCAGTCTTTTTTCTGATTATCTATAGCTTCTGCAGTTGTGTTTTTTTTCACAGCACAAGCGGAACTCCTTGTCTAAGCTTCATAACATTAATACATCTGTTCATTATTTTCCTGACACAAGCAGAACTTATCTGCTTTCTTGTAAATTTCCAAAGCATAAGCAATAGCTGCGTATATTTCATGACAATACAAGGTTAGAAAGCTTCTGCAATTCGTACAGATTTATGCAGTGTGAAATAGAATAAATGTGTTAAGCCTTAAATGCACTAAGCATATTACTAATACATACACTAATACATATTTTTCTGACACATGTATACAATCAGAATGCTTGAAAAAGCAAACAAAAAAAGAAAAAAAAAAAACACGAGCAAGCAAGCATATGGCATGGGCACTATCTTTGCAAAGGAAATGTGCCTCATGGGGTCCCAAATTTTCCTGATAAGTGACAGTAGCAGTATGACCAAGTACATTGTACTACGCATCTAGATTGGTAATCAGATTTTCCATTAGATAAATCATTTGGACTAATTCTTCAATTGCATTTTACAATACCTAACTGCATTACTTATCTGTGTGTAAGAATATTGCATGAATCAGCTTGCCTAACCATAGTGCTTTCACAATATTTCCAGTGTTGTTCAATGCTACAAAACTCACTTGCAGAAATAGACATCGGACCTTCTTATCATACCCATCAGGAATGTGTTCAGATTACATACTTTTTTAATTTCAAAAATACACACCTGTAATGACTTTCAAACTCAGATGTCTGCCACTGGCAGCATAACTGTTACTTGATAATAAATTCTTTAACATTTAGTTGCATGATACTTATACAACTGAAAAAAAACACTATCTGTAATTTTAGAGAAATAATTTTGTTGGCCACTGTTATTGCAGCAAGGATTTTTTTCTCTGATCACCAGTGATCTGATAAAAGTTAAACTTAAATTTAAGAGAAAATACAGAGTGTGAGAGGCTTGTGTTACCTTATCCCCACAATGTTTTTGATTTTTGTTTTCTTATTTTTCAATACCTTGCTGTTAATGCTGCAGGTTTCATCAAAGTTTCTGTCAATTAATAATCATTTTTCCTTTACAAGCCCTGCCACTGCAAGTGCAGGGTGATGCAGATTTATTTGTTCATTTATCTCAGAGTCTTAGTGTTTGCCATATGGCACAAGGCCCTTCAGTAAGCTAATTATTTACTTAACAAAACAAACCCGCCCAGTATTTCTCCACATGTGTTTTCTTTTTCCTCTTCTTCTTTATATATTCTCCATAAAAGTTACACTACAACAGAAGGGAAGTCTTATGAAGGTTACTGTTCACACAGCGACAGTGTTACTGAAAGGACTATAGTGCATTTTCAGCCAAACTCTGCACTCACTTTATGTTGAATTACTTAGTATGTAAAGTAACCCCCACAAAAAACAAAAAAAAAAAAACAAAAATGAGCATCAACACCTAATTCAGTGGAACAGGTGAGGTCTTGGCCAAGGCAAACTGATCAAGCAGCATCAGTTGCAATTTAAAGGGGAGGGGGACTAAGCCTTATCTTTTGTTCCTGCAAGGAACAAAGATAATGATTTATTTATTCTGCTAACTCAGGCCCTATAAACATGTGTCTGTTACTTCATACTTTTTGTATTTTGTTTTTCTTTCTTTTACACTTTAATGCAGTTCCCTATAATTCTACTGACTGGAACAGACAGAACCTTGCTAAAACTATACTGGTTATGCCACATTACAGGCAACAAACTGGAAGGAAGGAACCCTGGTCTGCTTTCACTCTATCTGTTACCACAATTATTGTGTATGCCTTCAAAATAAAACAAGCTTTATTTACTGTTGAATTTTACCTTGTCATATATCAGTAGAGTTGGTCTAAGGAGTAGCGGTGTGATGGAATGGCACAAAGGTAGTAGGAGAAGGCCTAGATAACATGTTACATATAGTAAAACACTGCCTTAAATTCACTAGTTAATCTTAAAGGACAGTGCATACTATTCTTACTCATCTTATTTCTATCAAAAGGCACACTGAACACAACCTTGGCCTTACCAGTTTCTCCTCTACTAATCATAGTGTAATACTACAATTAAAAAGAAATAACATCCCACAGACACCTACAAAACTTTTCCACCAAAACTGGTAACTGCAGACACATGCATATTAACATTGCAAACTGCAAGTACCTAATTGAAATCAGGCTAGCCAGTGGGGGAGGGGGGGTGTTAATGCATTGTTTTCCAAGTCCTTTCAGCCTGCGATTGTGTATTGTCATTGTAATAAAATCAATATAATATGCCTGCCATTTAAGCATTTCACTATAATCTTCATTGAGATTAATTAATTTACTGCAATGAAAATATTTTTTTTCAACTTTCAATTATACCATGTGTGTGTGTGTGTGTGTGTGTGTGTGTGTGTGTGTGTGTGTGTGTGTGTGTGTGTGTGTGTGTGTGTGTGTGTTTGTGCGTGTATGTATGTGTAAGCGTATGTGCATGTCTGTTCCAGTTTTATTAGAAAGTGTATACCTACAGTACAATGATGCAAAGCAAGGAGCTTATTGCTAAATGTACATATCAATAACAGAAAAAAATGATGACCCATGCATTACACAATGCCTTCCAAGATTACATTTCACACTGAGCTAATCGGAGGAAGGGCTCTGAGCTAACAAATCTGAAATATATAACATTAAGTATCCTTTTTTTTGCTTATTTCTGAGCTATTTATAGCACTTTTATTTTACTCACTGTGTGTGAGGTATTAAGTAGAATTTTCTACAATTGTTAAGCATCTGGTTGGGTTTGTTTGTTCTGATTTCCTGCTAGGAGTGTATCATACAACTTGTTTGCATTTAAAAGCATTCTCTATAGTCTCCTTGATCCTTTATCTGTTTAAACATTTCTGCAGTTTTTTCTACCTAAGTAGTGTTGGTAGTGTAGCATTGTCTATACTCAGGCTTGTATTTTGGGCCTGTTTTTTTGTTAGTAGAGGCTGTGTGTCTGAGCACATGTCCCAGGTCATCATAGCTTAGCCAAAGCCAGTATAGCATTTCAGTGAGAGTGAATTGTTTGTGTTTATTGGCTGACTGGGATGGCCTGGACTACACCTTGGAATAAGCACCTCATTGGTTCTTTCAAGCTTTTTTTAAAGTTGTTTCAGGTTTCAACTTTGTTACATAAGAAGTTAACTTGTGACTGTTTCTCCGAGGAAGTCAGAGGAAGGGCTCTGAGCTAACGAACCTGAGATATATAACATTAATTATCCTGTTTTTTGCTTATTTCTGAGTTATTTATAGCACTTTTATTTTGCTCACTGTGTGTGAGGTATTAAGTAGAATTTTCTACAATTGTTAAGCATCTGGTTGAGTTTGTTTGTTCTGATTTTTGTTTCCCAGTCTCCTTCCCTCTTGGTATCCTGTTTTTATACTTGGTGGCTTTGCAATTGCCCACCCCTACTGTAAATTTGATCTGGGACACTCCTCCCAGTCTAGTGTCATTACCTCATTCTGCCTATTCCGGGGAGAACATTCGAGAAGGCCAACCCAGTTAGCTTCTGCTCCTCCTTTCCCCTTTCCACTTTACAAAAAAAAAATGTCTAAGCTTGTTTCCTGCCTTTCCTATAAGTTGTCTAGTCCAGATACAGATTTGCTGTATCCAGGACTGTTTGTAAGCTTCTGAGCCTCCAAGCCTTTCTGTGTTGGAGGGAAGCCTTCTAGCTTAATTTTGTTTCTTAGAACTAGGCAGTTTCTAGTTTCAGCATTCAAATCTGTTTCTTTGAGCTCAGCACTTGCTCAGAACTCATTGCAGGCACTAAATAAGCTACAAAGTACTATAGCACTCAACTTTCCTCACTTGTCTAGAGGAAAACAGTTTTTAATACTTACTAAATAAGCACCTATCCAGGCATGACTAAGGGTCAGCTCCCAATGTTTTCTCCTGTCTACCTGATGAATCTGGGCATCTTGTGGCAATGCAGCAATTGCCTCATGTACACAGACAACCCTCACCTCCTACCACCCAACACTACAACCTGTGAGAGATGCACTTATATAACCAAACTGGAAGCAAAGCTCTCTTCACCCAAGTCTGGACTAGACAGTCAAGAGGAGAAGGTAAACACTTGCACCGCACCACACTCATCACATAGTCCTTCAAAACCTACACCACCAAAACACACACATAGAAACACAAAACACACACCTACATTTGTGGAGGCTCTCAAAAAAATCTACTCAAGCAACAGGGACCTCCAAAGCAGAAACGTAAGCAACCTCCACCCCCCAACACAACCCAAATGACACATAGCCCACAAACTCAGTGTGCCACTCAACCACAGCTCATAAGACATAACAATGTACCTAACACTAGTCATAGAAGACTCTATAGTCAGGCACACTGATGTTCCACTCACCAGGCTAAACAAGGAGAAAGTCACTGTCAGCTGCCTGTCAGGTGCCAGGATCCGCCACATAACGCATGCACTCAGGTCGCTCCACAGCAAGTGCAAATATGACTCTGTCATTGTCCATGTTGGTGTGAATGACCTGAGACGTACCTCCCTGGACTACATGAAAAAATACATGGAGGAGCTTTCTGATCTTGTAGCCCAGGCAGGTATGACCCTAGCCCTGAGTAGCATCCTGCCATCACCCAGAATGATACCACAGTACAAGGACAAAATGATTGACTTCAAAAATTGGCTAAGCTTCTGGTGTCATTCTAAGAGGATCCAGTATCTGTCTGCCTAGGATGACATGATCGACAAACCACGATGCTTTGCCAGAGATGGCCTGCACCTGTCGCCCTTGGGATTCCAGATACTGGCTAAGGCTCTTGCCACCCCTATAGTGCCTTTTTTAGGCAAGATTCAAATGACAAATTCACCACCATAACAGGTACAAGCAAGCAAAATCTGAGGGTAATGCTACTCAATGCTAGAAGTCTAAACCTCAAAATGCACTCACTTGAGGCACTCCTTAAAATGGAGAACATCGACATCTGTGCAGTGACAGAGACCTGGTTCAAGGCTCCAGAGAGCACCCCTGCATTACCAGGCTATAATTCATACCACAGCTTTCGGCCACCTAACTTGGACCGAAGCACTAAAGCCGGAGGTGTGTCAGTATTCATTAAGGATATCTACACCTCCAGGCTAGTTGCTCAGCATAATGCATCTGCGATTATCCAAGTACAACTAACTCTGGGCAAGACCGCAATGCAAATTGTAGCTTGCTACAGATCCCCCACCATACCCCAGGATTCCCACTCCTCATTTCTTGATATACTTGAAAATATTAGGGTACAGCCTTACACCCTAATAATGCATGATTTCAACTACCCCACCATTAACTGGGAAAACTACTCACGTATCAACTCTTGTGCTCAACGTTTTCTGGAATTCATAATTTCTAATGCCTTGGATCAACTTATCCACACCCCCACCAGGGGCAGCAATATCATAGACCTGGTCATTACCAACATGGGCAACCAGTGTTCCACATCACAGGTCAATTCCTTGTTGGTCAGATCTGACCACAAGCAAATCACCCTAGATATCCACATCCCAGCCCCACCCACCATTAGGGAAACCACTGTAAAAATTTCTCCAAAGCCAACTTCACACTTCTTAAGACAGAAGTGGAAAACTTCACAACACCCATGCTGACAGACAGTAGAGATACGACTGCTGAATCCTATACAATTGCACTTTATAAGCACTTACATGAGTGCTTGGATCGTGCGATCCCTAACCAGAACCAAGATGCTATCCTCCAAAAAAAGGAAGCCAATCTGGTGGTCCCCTGCTATAAACAAACGCTACAACAGAAGAAAGAAACTGTTGCAAAAAAGAGTAAAATCCCATGATTGGAGGAACACCGTGGTCAGCCTCAATAAGAAGCTGAGATCCCTCATAAAATCCTCTAAAGCTACTTATGAAAACAAAATCGCCACTGATTCTAAAGGCAACCACAAAGCATTATATAGCTATGTCAAGAATCTCAATGGCAACACTCAGATCTGCTCTGTTACAGCACAATGGCACTAAATATACAGAACCAATTGATATTGCCAACATCCTGGCAGATAGGTTCAGTGCTAACTTTACCCCTCTCTCATCCCCTAAAAGGCCCATCTGTACTGGAAGAATGCAAAGTACCTGTAATCACGGCTGCACAGGTAAAAAACACACTCTCCAAAGCCAAGAACACAGCATCCATGGGACCTGACAACATCCCAGGTTGCGTTCTACATGAACTACAGAACGAACTGGCACCCCACCTAAGTACCATGTTCAATCATAGCTTCACCTTAGGCTTTGTGACCACTGAATGGCGCACAGCAATGGTTATCCCACTCCACAAAGGGGGACCCACCAAGGACCCCTGGAACTACTGCCCCATTAGCCTGATAAACCTGGTCTGCAAGGCCATGGAGCATATCATCATGGAACTTATAAACAATGACATTGGTAATCTCCAAACTCTAGACCCTACCCAGTTTGGGTTTGTAAAAGGCAGATTGTGTCTCCTAAACCTGATAGACTTCTTTGAAGCGGTCACCAAAGCTGTAGATGAGGGTAAGGTGGTACACACAGCCTATCTAGATCTCACCAAGGCTTTCGACACCATCCCCCACTCTGGAATTATAGACAAACTCACTAAACTAGGTATAAATCCCTATGTCACAAGATGGGTTGCCAACTGGCTCACTGACCGAACCCACACTGTGAAAGTAGCAGACTCTAAATCCAACTTCAGACCAGTGACAAGTGGAGTACCTCAGGGTTCAGTCCTAGGTCCTCTCCTGTTTGGTATCTACTTCTCTGAAGTACAGGCTAACACAGAAGGTCTTTGGCTAACAAAGTTTGCAGATAACTGCAAACTAGGAGCCATAATCAAATCTCCTAATGATGTGGACATCCTACAAAAGGGCCTCACTGAGACAGATGCCTGGTGTCAAAGCCATGGCCTCAAGCTCAATGCCAAAAAGTCCATTTTCATCCCTTTTGGTAAAAACTCTCTACCCATGAACTACCACATAGGCGGTAGTCTACTTACCACCGAAAGTGTGATAAGAGACCTTGGGACACAGGTGGACAGTAGTCTCTCCTTCGATAATCATATCACCACAGTAGTCAGGAAATACATAGCCATTATAGGGGTGCTGTTTTCTTTTTTTGATGAAATTAAAGGGTGGAAATGGGAAAGAAAAAAGTGATGAAAAAAGGCAAAGCAAGTACAGGGTAGAACATAAGTTGAAAACCTAAGGAATGAGGAGGATGGAGGTGAGGAAGTTGGGATAATTTTATTTTGTGCATCAGGTGTCCCTTATATATCTATCTTTATGTCTACATCTATCTATCTATCTATCTATCTATCTATCTATCTATCTATCTATCTATCTATCTATCTATCTACCTACCTACCTATCTATCTATCTATCTATCTATCTATCTATCTATCTATCTATCTATCTATCTATCTGTCTATCTAAACAGAAGCTACATTGTGGATGGAAGAAAGGGGAAGTAACAGGAAAGTAATAGTTTTTGGGAGGCAGCAGTTGCATAAAAAACACAGCAACACCAACATCTGGTCCGGAGCTGGCTGGTGTGCCTCTACAGTTGCTGTATTTCATTTATTTTATTTTGCAGTTGTTTACTGGGGTGGTACACCGATCATAGCTGACCATTTGTAGGTACTGCTCATGTGAAATAATTCACAAGGAAGAAAAAAAAAGAGAACAGAGTGGCAATAATCTCTACAGTTCACAAGATTATACTTCAGGTTTACATGGTGATATAAATGATGTGGGGTAATGAGAGTCAGACCAGAGGAGGGAGGGGGAGTGGGGGATATGGAGTTAAGAGATGTTAGTAGTTCAGACAGAGTAAGGCTAGAGATTGTGAGGCCCTAATGTGATGGATTTTTTTTAAGTTCAGCTATGAAGGTGTGGAAGAGGGATTGAAGTTCCTTTAGGTACTAGGAAGGGATTGGTATAATTTAGGAGAAAGAATATAGAAAGAGTGGATAGTGTAGTGTAGACTGGTTTGTGGGAGCTGGAATAGAGATGTTTTTTGCAAGGATCTGATTTCATAGTGTCTGTGTGTTTGTGTGGTGAGTGTGTGTGTATGTGCGCACAGGCACACGTGTGTGTGTGTGTGTGTGTGTGTGTGTGTGTGTGTGTGTGTGTGTGTGTGTGTGTGTGTGTGTGTGTTTAGTATAAAGTTTGGCAGAGAGTGGTGGAAACGAGATAAGATGGACAAGATTGAAGATTAATAAGCCTATTAGCACATCCACTCTATGCTGCTCTTGGAGTCATTTGGCTATTTTGAGGGTGAGCCAATGGTGCTCATTAGAGAGCATGTTATTGATGAAGCTGCAGGTTTTATTTTCTATATTCTGCAGTTTGGAGAACTTTTTCTTAGAGGCTGTGGGTCTTATATGTAGTCCATTTTCATGATGGGCCAGGAGGACTGCTTTGCCGGTAGCTGTCCTGGCCTAATTGGATTGATAGGATGAGAAGTACAGATAAAACGGAAAACACACATCTCATATCTGTCTTTTCAATGATACCTTTGTAGGTACTATGTATGAAACAGCAAATAACACCCACCCAGTTTACCATTGCTGGCACAATACACAACCTATATGTACAGGTCAAAAGACACTTGCAGTCAAACACACACTCTACGCTGTGTGTGTGAGAGAAAAATGTAAAGATACAAAGAAATAAATCACAGCTCATACATGTTTCCTTTACAGTATTACTGGTACTTAGAGATATGACAAACACCCACCCCAAATTACCTCTGATGGCACAATAGACAATTGTGGATGACTGAACTCAAAGCCATCATCACATACAATCCCAAATGGAAAGCATTAATGCATTGTGTGACTTATTCAAACTAACTGAAGGTTTTAGTCAAACATACAGTAATGTCAACCGACCAAGTATATTGAGGAAGTGGGTCTGTGAGAGAAATTTACAGATACAATAAAAAAATTCAGCCCTTACATATTATTTTCTTATAATGTTGTAGGTACTGCACTAAAAAGTACAACAAACACCTACTCCAACTTACCAGTGATATCACGATAGACAACCAAGGGAGAAATGGAACCCACAGCTATTTTCAGATGTAATCTGAAAGGCAAAGCCTTAACATGTTGAGCTACTTGTACACCTATTCACAAGCAAACAGAAATTGCATTAAACAGTCATTCTGCTGTCTTTAAACTAGGCAACTTAGTACAGAAGTGCCAGTGCTGAATACAATATTTACTTTGTCAGACTACAGCTCTACTTTCTGAAGAGACTGTTAACATTTAAACATGTTTTTTATGAAGCAGGTGTAGTCATCCTGGTGCTCTTTAAAGTCCTATGTCCTCCTCCTGTGCAGCTGTACATTCTCTGCAATCACTTCTGGGACTATGGAAAGAGAAACAGGACTGTGAAAGATGTGCGGTTTTCACACACTGTCAGATTATATGTGTAGGTGAGACAAGAGTTACTTACAGTACACTGGTAATGCTTCAGCTCTAACCTCAGCCTCCAGCTAGCCAAGGAGGTCATAATGTCATTACTTCATGTCAACTTGCAATATGACACTGCAATGGTGATGACACTGTTTAACTCTGTCCAGGATGCTAGTGGCAAATGTCACTGCCTAGGCCAAAGTATTCCAGGTTTCAGTCTTGCACTAAGCTCCTCTATAACCTATTAGCTTAGTCCTTGTGGAGGAAGTATAAAAAAATGTGCTTTCTTACCCACACCATCTTTGTGCCCTAAAAGGTGCACTGCCTTCTCCCTCTGTAGATTTGTCTGGATGTGTGACAAATCAAAGAGAAAAATGGCAGATACTTTGTGCCCACACAGGTTCTTTGGTGTGCCAAGTGGTACTCATTAACAGGGAGATCATTTGCATAACCCATGCAGGACAGCCCTCAATATATTTACTGTACGACAATGCTGAAATTTTGCATTTTAAGGAGTGGTACATGGCAGCCGTGTATCTGCCTCTATGCTATGAAAACAGCATGTATTTCAAAGACTGCAATTTCATTAGGTTAGATGTGGAATTGACAGATGGGGTGGCCACGGTGGTGCAACGGTTAGCGTTGCTGCCTCACAGCAAGAGGTTCTCCGGTTTGATTCTCGGCTGGGGTGCCTTCTGTGCGGAGTCTGCATGTCCTCCCTGAGTCACGTTGGTTTCCTCCAGGTGCTCCGGTTTCCTCCCACTTCCCAAAGACATGCATTAGGTGGATTGGACACTCCAAATTGGCCCTAGGTATGAGTGTGTGCATGTGTGTGCCTTCTGTGGAAGGTTGGACGCTGGGCTGGCACCTTGGCACCGTAAAACTCCACTGCCAATCATGAGCGGACAGGTGAGCCACTGTGGCGACCCCTAACCGGGAAAAAGACAAAAGAAGAAGATGTGAAATTGACAGTTATTGCCTCAGACCCGTGGAGTGAACCATGCATGTGCAGTGCCAAAGTGTACCACAATGCTGTGTGAAAATCATTGCAGAGTTTGAACGATAAACATGATGTAAAAATTGAGTGATTCAGAAACAATAATGAGTTGAGCAATTATTTGCTCAGTCAGTGTTCAGGCTCCTAAATAAATGTGATACAAGTGTAATTGAAGGCAATGAGCCCTATCACACCTTGGAAGAATTCAAAGAACAGCAACATCTCAACCTGCAACAAGTGATTCTTACACTAATTGCACAAAGGTACTGCATACCAGCTTCCAAAAATGAAGGGATACTTTTACTTTTTAAACTATTGGTATTGTTAGCTGCTGGGGTAAATAACTACACTGAACTAGCTTTGAAATACTTTTATGGATTATTAGACAAGTGGAGTGAAAGGGGTACTGATAGGGTAAGGCATCTGTTGTGCTAAGGGATAATTAATCCTAATGTAAACCAAGCTCATCAAGTGAACAAATTCAGGCCAGCTTTGTATTATCCCTTTGAATAACAGCATTTGCCTGCTCTGTAGCTTATATCTCTGTATAATATCACTTTGCATAAAGCCATTTGCCTGCTTTGTTGCTCACATCTCTGTATAGTATCACTTTGCATAAAGCTATTTGCCTGCTCTGTAGCTTATCATTTGTGCAAATGTCTTTTTAACAATGAAAGGAAACAGGCATGTCACATTGTGGAATGGGAATGTTAAGGCTGTTGTAGTGTGGAGGACATATGATTAATAATGTTCTCTGCCTGACATTAGATTAACATTCTAGTGGAACAAATATTGTTGTCAAACACACCAGCATTACGGTATAAGGGCAGACTGGAAAACAGTATTTTGATGGTTTTTCTGTAAATTTATTGATCAACATGCTAACACTACAGTTTTCCATATATAAAGAGAGTAATGCCTAAAACATTAGTAAGCACAAAAAAACGCTGCTCAGTCTGTTGAAAAAAAAAAACTACCTGGAAAACACAATTCTCTGAAACAGAGAATGAGTGAGCACTACAGGCCCTCTCACCCTCTCTCTTTCTATCTGTCTCTCTCTCTCTATCCATGGCCTGTGACTCCTTGGGCAGGATGCTGCTGACCAATTATTCTGGGGATATGTCTGGAAAGATCTGGTGGTGGGCATTAATGCAATCAGTGGCCAGGACTGTACTTATGAAAGAGTCTGCCATTGGGCCATTGACAGTACCATCCAGATTTTTGCCTTATATTTTTGGTATGTTCTTCATAAAATTTGGGATTTAAGTCACTGAATAATGACAGATGTTTGAGTTTCAGACTTCATATCATTCAAAAAATGTATGTTAACACTAACTCTATTATTCTAGCAGCTTTCTGAGTTTATAGGAACAATAATTAAAATTTGTCCATATTTTTAGTCCTTTGTCCCATTGGCTTTTTCCAGATTTCTTGCATTAAGAGATTGAGAGGTATGGACATTACTCATACAGCAGAAAAAGTAGCTGCCCACCTGGCATGGGAAGGTAGGCTAAAAGGTGGTGGGCCATTTTTTGATTTACCTCTGATGGAGGTGGATGAGTCTCTGGCCTCTTTCAGAAGTAGTGGCACCTTCACATGGTCCCACAGTGCAGCGCCAGATATTGATACAGAGCTTCACCATGCACCAAGAGTATCTACTAGAGATGCTCCTTATACCTACAGCTCTTGTTCTGCAACAGTAGCTATAATTCCTCTTACTCAGTTATTTACTGGCCAAGTTACTAAAGCTGTCTGATTGGAGTTGTATGGGAACATCAAGGATTGTATCTGCATAACTTTCTGCACAAGGTATGCTCTTGTTTGTTTTTTCAAATGCTACTATTCCTACACCTGACTTTGATCTATGCTTCTGGTGCTGCATCATACTTTCACAGGGTATTGTGTTTTAATGTGTTCACAGGTGATTCCCTGACTGGCACCACCACTGTTGAATTTTTACTGCCTAACAATGGAGGATTCGCAACCTCTGATAATGGATGGAATGAGCAGGCACAGTGATGGAGTACAGTGTATGTGATGAACACAGTGATTGTGATCACTGCATCTCCTATACAGACCATGGATACAGCCTCTGGGTCTGCAGACATCCAGGAGACACACACCATACATAGAGGATAGGTTACTGGGAATACAAGCAGTCAGGGAAGTCTGTTGCCCTTTACCTAACACATGCCAGGAACTGACCTTAGCCTCCAGGGGTGGGGAGTACACATATAGAGTGTGAGTAATGGTGTTCGCCAGAAACAGAGTTAATGCCCATCCCCAAAGCTGTTTTTTCAATGGCCAGAACACAGTGTATTTGCAGGGCCATCATAGAGGCACAGGCTAATAATCCCACAACCATGCTGGAGTTAGTAAGGCTGATGCAGGGTGTGCAAGATGACCTACAAGAGTGTAAGTTCTGTATGGGTGACTGTTTTAATAGGCTAAATCACATTTGTGAAGATATCATGTCCTGCTAAGCTTGTTTGCCATTTGTGATGCACTATCCATGAAGGTGCTCCACAATTAATTCCATGGATGGAAACCACTGTGGCAGTGGAAGGCTTAGATCATGATCACACAGCACTAACATTCTGCAGCTATACCTGTTGTTGAGGTGTCTATGGCCAAGAGGGGGCATCCCTGGTATTGTGGCAATCACGGCAGTAGCACATCTAGTTATGGATATCGGTCAAGGTCATGCAGCATATCAACATCTATCCAGGGCCATTGTATGACCAGAGCAACTCCTACAGAGCCATCTCTCTTGTGTATGTGCATGCACGGGATATCCAGCCCTCTACCATACATACGCTGGACCTGATCAGAGGATTAATAGGTAGTGCTGCAACTTCTGCTGATGTTGAGTTCCAAAAGACACATGCTCACTCCACTACAGTCCTAAGTGTATCACACACACATGCGCGTGCGCACGTGCACACACACACACACACACACACACACACACACACACACACACACACACACACACACACACACACACACACACACAAATCCAGTGACATCTGCTTTCACAAAGCATTTTACATTAATGGCCCCCAAAGTCCATGCACCAAATGTAGTCTTGCTTTTAATTGTTCTTATAACTCACACATTTCCCTGTAAAAGACATCCACACTTGAGCTCCCTCTCCACCTGTGCAAATGATGATAACAGTGCCCTGTCTTTTGTATACCTTTGCTTGGGTTGCCTTTGTCCGATGCACAATGTGGCAGCATATGCACCCATTGCTGGATTTGCATGCATCACTTTTACTTTATTATATCTGCTTCACTCTTCTGTACTATAGGCTGAAGCTAAGCACAATCCAGTGCTTCTTTGCCAGTGCCATAGCATACTGTCCCAGCCTCCATCTAGTATGACCATTGTCTGCTGCTGGCTCTTCCTCTGACTCATCATCTGGTTAAGCCTCTACTGTCTGGTGTACTGGGGTCCACTTCTCCAGCAACTGCCCCCTCCAGCTGTAATTGTTGTCTAAGTATGATATTGTGTAACACTATTCATACTGAAAATATTTTTGCACATGTGCTAAAAATTCTACTGCAGGACACCACCAGATTAATCCAGACAACAATGAGTGTCATCAGCAGGCAAAGCACATGCTCACTTATTCCCCTTTTTTGAGATTGGGTGTAGTTTTACCCTATGCTGCTTCATTCTGTAGAGTTCTCGTGGGTGACATTGGCCTGGATTCAAGGGCATATCCAGCATCAGCAAATTATGCCCCTGGAGGAAGTTACCACTTAAAAAAATGTTGGTACAGGTCACAAGTGTGTCATATGTGGGAATCATGATAAGTGCCTGGGTGGACTGACATTGCAGATGATACCCTTTGCATTACAGACCACTTGGCTGTTGATGGAGTGATAGCATTTGCAGTTCACATACCTCATGCACCCAGTATCTCAGAGAAATGGGCTTTATCAAATAATTCTTGCACAGTATTGACTATTTCCTCTGTGGTATGTAGGAGACCACATATAGCCCATATACCCCCCTCTGCCAGTGCTGAAGCATGGTATCCAGAAACTGATGGAGTATTGATGAGGAAAATTCTAGAGATATCCCCACTATGATTCTAGTAGGTTGCTGAATGGTCCTTGTAGCTAGTATGCATAAGACCACACTTACCTTTGTAAGCACTGGGATAGGTACTCTACGACTTCCATGGGGCTGCAAAAAAGTCAATGCATGTTTACAATGTCTTGCATGGTCTTCTTATCCATATGGAAACAGAGTCCATAGTCAGATCAAAATGACGTCCTCACTCTGAATCCTCACCACTGACACTGGAGAGGGATGTTCACTTGAAATACAAATGGATGCACTCAGTATTTCCAGACCTCTCTGCAGCAAGCACAATTTCCTTTAAGAGCACACGTGGAACACAGTTAGCCCGGGGTCTGGATTTCTCTATCTGTCTCCCTCCAGGTCCCCAGTGCAATTCCCCACTGGCACAGCTTCAGAGTTAAGTCCTCAGCCAAGTGCCCAAGCTGAGTCCTCCACCACTCTCTCTGTGAAACCAGTGCTTCCTGTGCCTGGTCCAAGTAGCTGACACACACACACTTTGAGATTTGATTTACACACACACACACCCACACACACCCACACACACCCACACACACACGCACACACACACACACACACACACACACACACACACACACACACACACACACACACACACACACACCTGGAAAAGGCTGTCACAGGTTTACTAGCTATGCCCCCTTCTACCCAGACTATAAGGTAGTTATCCCTGCTACCAGACACTACAAAGCCAGCTACCGAAGTCTGTTACAAGGGTACCCAATTAAACTGAGTGAGATCAATATTAATATAGTTTGACCAGCAGCAAGGCTTTCAGGAGTGGCCAGAGTTATCACCAGATAAATATATGTAAATACTGTCAAAACCTAAATATTTTTCTAAAAGGTCTAGACACAATGAAAAGTTTGAATTTATTTAATAATAAACAATACAATAACATGAAAATACTAAATATCTATTTACAGTAAACACCAGAGTTTTGGACACAGGAAATATTAAAATAACACAGATTAATAGATTCACACAGTTACAGAATAGCAGTACTTCTAATCTAAAGAGAAATACTTTTCTTACTTACTGAATAGTAGAAGGCAAGATGATGAGGGGGTGAGTGGTTCTTGTTGTCAGATACAAGTCAGAATACTGAGAACAATCTCCCACTAATAACTAAATATTATTTCTTGCTTACAGAGTGACATCACACACACTTTGAGATTTGATTTACACACACACACACACACACACACACACACACACACACACACACACACACATGCACACGCACACGCACACACACACCTAAGGCACTTACAAGGGTACCCAATTATACTGAGTGAATTCAATATTAATACAAATGGTAAATTAATCAGCAGCAAGGCTTTCAGTGGTGGCCAGAGTTATCACCAAATAAGTATATGCAAATACTCTCAAAACCTAAATATTTTTCTAAAAGGACCAGCCACAATGAGAAGTTTAAATATATTTAATAATAAATAATAAAAACATGAAAAATACTACATATCTACTTAGAGTAAACACTAGAGTTTGAGTCACAGGAAATATTAAAGTAACACTGATAAATAGATTCACACGGTTACAGAAAAACAGTACTTCAAATCTCGCTATATTTTCCTGAGTAATCTAAAGAGAATTACTGTTTCTACTTGCTGAATACAATAAGGAAAGACAATGTGGGGGTGAGTTGTCCTTGATGTCATATCCAAGACAGAATGCAGAATGCTGAGAGCAATCTCCTACTAATATCTAAATATTATTTTTGGCTTACAGAATGACATCACACACATCTGGTCATCTGACTATCTCCCATTAACTAGAAGTTGCTAGGATTTAAGAACCTACATTTTACCGTACATACAGAGTGTTACTCAGACCTGCTGCTGCTCCTGGATGTCATAAAAACATTTTCACAATTCTACTCCTGCTACAAGCTAACTATTCTCTAGCACAGACATTGCATCTCTGGCTCCATTCAAAACTGTGGGATAACATCTTTATGGCTTAACCCATAAAGTAATTTAATTCTAGACATATTTTAAAGTTTGTTGCAGCTGGATTGTGATTAACCTCTGCTCTTCCAGTATCATCTGTTGAAACATATACACTTAATTCAGTTATAATAATGCATGTGCATTTCTTTTCCTTCCAGCAAGGCACCCTGTTGATACATTTAACACAAACAGCTTTACAAATACATTTTTCAACACAAGCATCTGTACAGATCAGATTGATATACAAATGACATTTGATTCTTTACAAAATTCCATCTAGCTGTGCTGGCATATTTTACACATCCACTGCCTTACTTCTCATGGCATGGCCAGCAGTACCTCCTATCATCACCCTCCAGTGTTGAAGCATGGTATCCAGAAACTGATGGAGTATTGTTGAAGAAAATGCTAGAGATATCCCCACTATGATTCCAGTAGTTTGCAGAATGGTCCTTGTAGCTAGTATGCATAAGACCACACTTATCTCGGTATCCACTGGGACAGGCACTGTATGACATCCACAGGGCTGCAGAAATGGCCACCATATTTACATTGTCTTTCATGGTCTTATTATCCACATGGAAACAGAATGCATAGTTAGCTCAAAATGGCAGTGGCAGCTTCATGCAAATACACATTTGTCAATGCCATTGCAAACACTAATATATATATATTTTTTTGCAGTTCCTTAGGATGAACATGGGGATTTGACAGTGTGCATTAACAAGTGTGATGCGGCTTTGTGATGAGACTTTTATACATTTATGAATCACTCTGCGATCTTACTTTGATTCATTAGCATACACAGACCCAGTCATTTTAATAAAATTTTCATTACCATCTGATTATACAGCCATTAGCATGTACCAAGGCTAGTACTAATCCTTGGCATTCTCTGCTAGTGGAAAGTGTGTCTCTGAATTGCACAAGCCCTATACATGGCTGCTAACTGCATAAATTCACTCAATGCAATGCAGCGAACTTTTCTGAATCCCAGGCTTTGTGGTTATTATAAGAACAAAAGTACTTCAGCCCAGCTTTTGACTGAAAGGAGTTAACAGAGTACAGACATTACTTTACAATAGACAAAACTTTGAATGATCTGAATGGTGAATGGGTCTGTGTGTAAGTGTATGTGTGCATGTGAAACTGTGCATGTGTGTATGTGCATGTGTGGGCGGGTGCATGCATGAGCAAAAAGGCTCAAAATGAATGCATGCTTAGACCTTAATGACAATGATTCTTCGCATATCTTTTTCTTTCCAAATGGTAGATTAAGGAAATTTGTGTCTAGAATATGGCTGAAAAGCAGTAATGTCCAGAACTTGGTTAAAACTGGCCAGAGTTTAAATCCTAATCTAAAGAAGTTTTGATTTAGATCCTAGCACTAGTTGCAAAGTTGTCTTACAGGATATGAATTTCTGATCATTAAGAAAAAAAAAATTATTTTCAAACAAGAGTAGCTTTTTGTCCAGGTCTTTGCAAAAGGGAGGAGGAAGATTCTGTCCTGATCTTGGCAAAGAGAATTTCTTTGTCAGACAGTGGAAGAAATGATTCTGGAACATTGGCAAAGCCATTTTCTGTCCAGTGTGCAATGAAAGGGAGTATATAGTTAGCTCCTGTTGTGTGACTGATTAAATATATGCTTTTTTTCCACAACTTGGTCAAAGGGAGTCAAAGGTCCAAATTAGGTTCAGCATGACAAGTACCAACAGCTAGAGAGTTAGGAATAAATGACCCAATCTTGTTCTTGGGTTACAGTTAAAATGTTTAAATTCTATAAAATAAATTATTTGGCCTTAACTGTTGACATTATGGCTGTGTTTCCTTTAACTGATACAGGGCCTACGTTTGTTAAAATTGCAACCCTAACTTCTCCCTTCGGAAAACCATTTATTGTTAAATTTTTAAAAAAGTGCTGGCAGTTAAATGTGGCATATTTATAACTATTATTGATTTCCTTCTAGCAGAAGCCACACTGGTACAGCGGTTAGTGTGTCGCCTGACAGCAAGAGGTTCTCCCATTCAATTGTCGGCCGGAGAGCCTTCTGTGTGGAGTCTACATGTCCTCCCCATGGTCAAGTGACATTTAAAGACATGCAGGTAGGTGTGTGTGTGAATGGGTGTGCCTTCCTTGAAGGTTGGGCATCGGGCTGGCAACTCGGCACAGTAGAAATCCACTGCAAATCATTAGCGGACTGGAGTTCCGCTGTGGCAAACCCTATCTGGGAAAAGCTGAAAGACATTACTTTACTGATTTCCTTCTACCAGACAAAATGGATAGATCATGGCTATTCTGTTGCTATGTTACTGCCCTTTATAATATTCCTTCTCACAACAATCTCTGTGAGTATTATAATAATGCAATGAATTCTCAACATCGATGAATTCTGTGCATCTGTATAATGCCTCAATGTTCACATAAACTTGGAACATCACAGTTTTTGCAGACTGCAATTATGAGAATTGATTAAACATAGCCATAAAGACAACTAGTCAGTCACTACACACACTCCCACAATTGCACATACACATATTCACACACACATTCCTTCCCTGCCTCCTTACTGCAACTTTTTTTTAGTTTTTCGTTCATTTCCTTGCATTTTAATCTTCAGCAATGAATTTCCAGAATGGATAGTGTCAATGCTCATACAAAACACAACTCATACCTCATGTCTTTTAGATTAATAGATCAATAAGCAGCGGTTTCATGACCTTACTTATATGTTTCATTTAAAAACTACTATAAAGTGTTGCTTTTCAGCATACCTGCATCACATAACAAACCTGTTTGAGAAAAGAAATTGCCATTGGTTACATTATTAAAAGACTTCCTTGTTAACTTGTTTGTCACGAATCAGAGGTGATGCACTTTTACAGTTTTGACAGATTCCACTAACCTGAACTCTTATACATTCATGAGTTTTTAGGTTCATAGTTAAGTACTAGACTAGCTGCCTGTGCTGGCCACTTTAAGCCTAGCCAGTTTCTGTTTTTATGCTCAAAATAACCTATTCCATTTGGTTAGAGATTGGTTTTACACAGCCCATGGTCGATAATTATATATTACCTCTAATTAGAATAACTGGGATCACACCATTGATAATTTGAGGGGACCATGCAAAGGATAAAGTATTTAGGAGCTGTTTCTCACAGTTAGTAGCAGAGGCAACAGTCTTGGGGTAAATTTTCAGATGTTTAACCTTAGATCCAACTTGCACTTAAATATATACAAAGATGAACTTTGTTTTATGTAGATGGGCTGTTTGTTTCAGACCAATGTTTATTCTATTTATTCATTTTCTGATACTCACTCTGCTTGGCAAGGAATGGGAGTAAAGCCTAGAAGTAATAATGTATATATATATATATATATATATATATATATATATATATATATATATATATATATATATATATATATATATGGGTCTACTTCAAATGAATGAAATCCCACTTGCCTGAATTTTAAATAATCGAGAAGATAACACCAAATCTGCATTTAGATGAAAACTGACAACACAGATATTTTTACCAGGGAAAGGATGCAGTCAGCCAGCATTCGAGTGTTTGCCCTTTTTCATACTATCGCCAGAATGATACCGCAGTACAAGGACAAAATGATTGACTTCAACAATTGGCTAAGCTTCTGGTGTCATTCTAAGGGGATCCAGTATCTGTCTGCCTGGGGCAACATGCTCGACAGACCATGATGCTTTGCCAGAGATGGCCTGCACCTGTCACTGCTGGGATTCTGGACACTGGCTAAGGCTCTTGCCACCCCTACAGTGCCTTTTTTAGGCAAGGTTCAAATGACAAATTCACCACTGTAACAGGAACAGGCAAGCAAAAACTGAGGGTAATGCTACTCAATGCTAGAAGTCTAAATCTCAAAATGCACTCCCTCGAGGCACTCCTTAAAATGGAGAACATCGATATCTGTGCAGTGACTGAGACCTGGCTCAAGGATCCAGAGAGCACTCCTGCATTACCAGGCTATAACTCATACCACACTTTTCGGCCACCTAACCTGGACTGGAACCCTAAAGGTGGAAGTGTGTCCATATTCATTAAGGATATCCACACCTCCATAATGCATCCAAGGTTATTCAAGTGCAACTAACTCTGGGCAGAACTGCAATCCAAATTGTAGCTTGCTACAGATCCCCCACCATGCCCCAGGATTCCCACTCCTTTTTTCTGGAAAATATTAGGGTTCAACCTAACACCCTAGTAATGGGTGATTTCAACTATCCCACCATTAACTGGGAAAACAACTCATGTACCAACTCCTTTGCTCAACGCTTCCTGGAATTCATAAATTCCAATATCCTGGATCAACATATCCACACCCCTACCAGGGGCAACAATATCCTAGACCTAGTCATTACCAACATGAGTGAGCAGTGTTCTACACCTGAAGTCAAGTCCTCATTGGTTAGATCCCACCATTAGCTAATCACCCTAAATATCCACATCCCACCCCCACCCCCCATTAAGGAAACCACGGTAAAAATTTTCTCCAAAGCTAACTTCATGCTTCTTAAGACAGAAGTGATGAACTTCATGACACCCATGCAGATGGACAATACAGTTACAACTGCTGAATCCTACACAAATGCACTCTATAAGTACTTACACGAGTACATGGATCGTGATATCCCAAACAGAACCAAGATGCTATCCTCCAATAAAAGGAAGCCAGTCTGGCGATCCCCTGCCATAAACAAACTCTACAACAGAAAGAAGAAACTGTTGCAAAAGAGAGTAAAATCCCATGAGTGGAGGAGTTCCCTGATCAGCCCCAGTTGGAAGCTGAGATCCCTTATAAGATCCTCCAAAGCTAGCTATGAAAACAAAATCACCACTGATTCTAGGGACAGCCACAAAGCATTCTATAGCTATGTCAAGAATCTCAATGGCAATACCCAGATATGCTCTGAGTTACAGTACAATGGCATGAAAATTACAGAACTAACTGATATTGCCAACATCCTGGTAGATAGGTTCAATGCTAACCTTACCCCCGTCTCACCCCCTAAAGGGCCCATATCTATACAGGATGAATGCAGAGTCCCTGTAATCAGAACTATGCAGGTAAAAGCTGCACACTCTAAAGCCAAAAACACAGCATCCATAGGACTGGACAACATCCCAGGCTGTGTTTTACTTGAACTTCAGAATGGGCCCCACCTAAGCACCATGTTCAATCATAGCCTCACATCAGTCTTTGTGCCCACTGAATGGTGCACAGCAGCAGTTATTCCAATCCACAAAGGGGGAGCCACCACTGATCCCAGGAACTATCACCCTATTAGCCTGATGAGCCTGGTCTGTAAAGCCATGGAATGTATCATCATGGAACACATAAACAAAGACACTGGTAACCTCCAAACTCTGGACCCCACCCAGTTCAGGTTTGTGAAAGGCAGATCATGCCTTCTGAACCTGATCGACTTCTTTGAGGCAGTCACCAAAGCCATAGATGAGGGTAAGGTGGTTCACACAGCCTATCTTGACCTCGCAAAGGCTTTCAACACCATCCCTCCATTCTAGAATTATAGTTAAACTCACTAAACTAGGTATAAATCCCTATGTCACAAGATGGGTTGCCAACTGGCTCACTGACAGAACCCACACTGTAAAAGTTGCAGACTCCAAATCTGACTTTAAACCAGTGACAAGTGGAGTACCACAGGGTTCAGTCATAGGACCTCTCCTGTTTGGTATCTACTTCTCTGAAGTAGAGGCTAACACAGAAGGCCTTTGGCTAACGAAGATTGCAGCTGACTGCAAACTAGGATCCATAGTCAAGTCCCCAAATGATGTGGACATCCTACAGAAGAGCATCACTGAGACAGATGCCTGGTGTCAGAGCCATGGCCTCAAGCTCAATGCCAAAAAGTGCATTGTCATCCCCTTTGGTAAAAACTCTGTACCCATGAAATACCAAATTGGCTGCAGTCTACTTAATGCCAAATGTGTGATAAGAGACCTTGGGACTTTACAAACCAGTAATCCAAACGAAAACTGAGAACAATACTGATACCAGACATGAATCACCAATCTTGCAAGAAGCACTCATGAACAGGAAAATCGAAGTATGCAAAAACACAGCTTTATTTTTAGCGCTTTCGTCAGAATATATTCTGAAGAAGTCTTTGTTATATTCTGACGAAAGTGCTAAAAATAAAGCTGTGTTTTTGCATACTTTGATTTTTGTTGTTTAGGAGTGCTTCTTGCAAGGTTGGTGAGTCGTGTCTGGTATCAGTATTGTTCTAAGAGACCTTGGGACCCAGGTGGACAATAGTCTCTCCTTTGACAATCACATCGCCACAGTAGTCAGGAAATCCTTCTATGTGGCACACCTCATCACAAACCATTGTAGAGTATGCCCGTTTTGGAATGTACCTCACAAGACATCTGCAACAGCTGGAAAGGCCACAGAAGTACCTCACAAAGAGGATTACTGGCCCAAACAGATGCCCTACACTGACCGTGTCAAAAAACTCCAGCTTTACTCCGTAGCATATCGCCTACTCCAAGTTGATCTCTGCCTAACATATAAACCTATGTCAAATCCAGAGCTGTTGGACATTCTACACCTAAAGAAATCCCAATCCTTCTGAGCTACACGCTCTAGGGACCTAAACCTTGTCACCACAATAAACAGGACATGCTGGAGGAAGAGATTCCTGTCTCAGAGACTTCCCATACTCTGGAACAAGCTACCCATCTACATCAAACAAAGTTCCTCAATAGCACTCTTCAAGAAAAATCTTGATGAATGGATGGGAAATAGGAAATACACCCTGGGGATCACTTCTATGGCTCTGCTCGACAGGGGCACAGGAAGATAACTTTCTTGGGTGGCGTAAGCCAGGGAACCTTGTTGGCTATGCTTACTTAGTCCCTTGGGCTGATAGCCTAGTACCTACCTATGAACCTATGAACTATTGTGGGATCTTGGAGTTGGTATATTTAGTTGGGGGGTGTGATATGCTTCCATGCTTCCCTTCGTTTTCTTGTCTTTGTTGATAATTCTGGTAATGTTAGTTTTGCTCATATGCAGGAGGTCCATCCAAGTGGGGTCTGACAATGCCCTGTATGCCAGACATAGACCTCCCCTCCAACAGCCTATAGGAAACAGAATACAGGGATAAAGCCTTGAGGTGGTCTGCACAAGACATTTTACTTACGCCCTGTATTCTTTTAGTAAAGAACCTCTATGGACATTTCATTTGTTGGATATGCCTGGTTAGGTACATACCAAAGGGGGCATTACAATCAATGATAGGTCTGATGAATGCCAACTACAGTGGAACAATGACTTTCTCAGACCTAGATTCCATACCTTTGTTTATAAGTTGTGCAACACAGAATGATTTCTTCACTACTGTAGGCAAATGATGGTCAAAGGCTAGATTACTGTCTTGTGTATCCCCAAGTCTCTGATTACTCGGTTAGCTGTAAGGGGTGTGTTGTCATTGTGGATGACTTCCTGAAGGATACTATTATGCATTTCACACACACACACACACACACACACACACACACACACACACACACACACACACACACACACACACACATACACATATGTGTGTGTGTGTGTGTGTGTGTGTGTGTGTGTGTGTGTGTGTGTGCATATATATATATATATATATATATATATATATATATATATATATATATATATATATATATATATATATATATATATATATATTTATGGTTCCCCTTTATAATCACAAAATACTGAAATCTAAAATTTCAGTATTTTACGACCATAAAGGTGAATTTTTAAAATGTCAAAAGTGCATAATCTTGAATTCGAATATTTCAAATTTGTGGTTATGGCTTTATGTTATGTGACGTGCGCTGTTTGGTTTGGATGTCGTTCAGCGTAGTGTATGGATTTATGTGTAATCTATCGTAAGTGCGTGTTTTGTAAGGGTTTTGGGTAGGAGCTTGAGTGTATTTGAGATTATTTGTAAGTTGTATGTGTGGGTTAGGGTAGAAAAGTGAACCTATGAGTGTGTAATTGTTGAATGTGTTGGTGTTTGTCTATGCGTGATGTGTGTGCTTGTGTGTGTGTATGTGTGTGTGTGTGTGTGTGTGTGTGTGTGTGTGTGTGTGTGTGTGTGTGTGTGTGTGTGTGTGTGTGTGTTCCCGTGAGGGACTGTGGAATGTCTGGGTGTGAGTGTACTGTCATTTACTGTTTGTGCGCTCTCAGAGTTAGTATATATAAGTGGGGGGGGTCTGGGGGCACAACGCCCCATATGCGGGGTGCAGGTGGGTTTGCCCCCCTTTTTATGGGTAGTGTAGGTATGTGGATGTGTGGTGTCTTGTTTTTGTGTGTTTATTTGTTTTGTAGTGTGGGTGTTGTTGGTCTACTTCACATGATCGAACGCTCAAATGTTCCAATTCCATATGGCCGAGACCATATGATCGTACATTTGAATGTTTGAAAATGTGCAGTAGAACTGCAAAACACAAACAACAAAAAATAAACTATGTATAGCAGGGGAGCAAGCCCCCCTGCACCTCCTACACCCCCCGCAACTTAAATATACCAATTCTGAGATTGCACTATAGCGAGGACAAGGGAAATCTCCCGGTTCATGCTGTATGCCAATCCCCATTCAGAATTTCGAAGTTTTAAAACTTTGAACATATGGTCTTTGATCATATGTGTTTCAAAGTTTTAAGATTCAAAATTCTGAAGGGGGCTCATATATATATATATATATATATATATATATATATATATATATATATATATATATATTCATATATATTTATAGGGTCTATATCAGAAGATTGAAGTTTCAAAACTTCGAATCTGATGTGGTCGACACCATATGATCGAAGTCATGAAACTTCAAATTTTTTAACAGAGATCACCGTACAGTGCGGAAAGGGAAGATTTCCCTTTTCTGCACTGTAGTGCGATCTTGGAGTTGGTATATTTAAGTAGCCCCCCCTGCTTAGAGCATTTAAATGGTTTGTTTTTGTAGGTTCTTGTGTTTTATTACATTTTCAGTGTTTCAAGACTTCGATTATATGGTGTCGCCTATATCAGATTCGAAGTTTTGAAAATTCAATAATGTAATATAAACCCATATTTATATATAGAGGGACATACATGTGCTCGCGGATACACACACACACACACACACACACACACACACACACACACACACACACACACACACACACACACACACACACACTGACACACACACACACAGTCCAATGGCATACACATTTTTATATTCTTTGAGATGTTTGTCGAATTCAGAGACCCTGGTGAAAACTCATACAAAAGGAGTGAGGACATGCAGAGGGAACAACAAAGTCAAAAAAGTAGTGAACCAAATGCTGGGACACATCAACAACTATTTTAGGATCAGTGTACCACACTCATAGCATATGTTTATTCTAGAAATACAGTGTTGCTTCAGCTTTCAAAGTAAAATTAAAAGCAGAACTAGATGTCATATTTTTAAAATTTAGGCAGTACCTGATCTGAATGCTATCTCTTCCTGCTAGCATTCAGTAAAATGATGAAAATATATCTCTGAAATACAGATCGAGATAAAAAAGAATCAAATAGCTACATCAACTGTAGAGAGAAGATAGTCATTAATTTAATTTGGACATTTTATACTGAATAATTCATTCAAAGTTTTTCTGTGTTACTGAAAAAGGAGTATAATCTTATCTAATGAATATACCTTCCCTAAAGGACTGAACAAAAGTATTTATTTACAATCTTTTAGTAAAGGAATGCTGCTTACTCTGGTGCAGACACTGCTAGAAACAGCCAAAGCTGTGGTGCCCTATGAAGGAGATGCTGCACTGCTGACTGTTCAGTCTGTGGGCATTCTGCCCCATCCCTCTCACAACCGAGACAACAAATCAGTGAGTCTTTGACACTGAATAGTTCTCTAGATCATGAGTAGGATAGCAAGGAGTAGAAAGCCTGCAATTTTTTAAAAAAGTGGATGTGATGACTACAACAGAAACAGCAACAGTACTCTAAAGCATGAAGCAAGGGAATGTTATGGTTGGGGTGCAGTTCACTCAGGACAGTCTGGTTTTTGGAGCATGCAAGTTTTTTGTTATCCTGTCAAGCAACCACCTGAATGGGCAGTAGGGGGTGGCTTTTCAAGCTAATGTCTAATATGTGAAGTGAGATGTTATACTTTACTGTGGCTGACTACTATGCACTTGTGTGAAACAGAGTTGAAAAAATATTGTGCCTATTATTTTATTATCTTATTCTTTAGTACAATCAAAGATCTGAAACACACAAAGTCAACAGAATGTCTACAATTGCTAAATGTGCTAAACATGAGATGAGCCAGGGGGCTTTCTGTGGATTAAAATGACCCCACTGTCATTTGGTCAATTATTCTTGTTTTGCAGAACAAGTAGGTATTTCTGAGAAGAAATTTGGAATATGTGACTGTTTGCTGTCTGGATGAAATAAAACTGAAATACATTACTATGGCCATTATTTGTGTTTTACCACAATCAAACATCTAAGTTGTACACAGTCAGAAAACTGGGTATAATTGTTGGGTGCACAAACTTCTTTAGGATGAAAATGACTCTGCTATTGTGGTCAAGTAAACAGCCATTACTTAGTCTTTGTAGCATTGGTGGCCATTTTTGTTTATCAAGCCACAATACTTTCTGTTGGCATTGTTTTAGATCACAATCATACATCTGGGATGTACACAGCCAACAAAGTAACTATGATTGGTGGATACAGGGGACATTTGTGGATAAAGTGATTTATCTCTGCTGCTATTTGATCACAGCTAAACAGTCAATGATTTTACTTTGCAGGATCAGCACCAGTAAGGAAATGTCTGTAAAAAAACTTCTCTAAAGCCAACTTCATGCTACTCAAGTCAGAAGTGACAAATTTCACGACACCCATGCAGACAGGAACTGAAAGTTCAACTGCTGAATCCTACACTAAGACACTGTAACAGCACATCCACTCGTGCATGAATCATGCCATCCCAAATAGAACCAAGATGCTCTCCTCAAAAAAGGAAGCCAATCTGGTGGTCTCCTGCCATAAATAAACTTTACAACAAAAGGAAGAAACTGTTGTAGAAAAGAGGAAAATCCCAGGAAGCAGAAAACTCTCTTACATCCTCAGTAAGAAGCTGAGATTATTCATAAAATCATCCAAAGCTAGTTACAAAAATAAAATTGTCAAAGATTCCAAAGACAACCACAAGGCATGCTAAAGCTATGTCAAGAATCTAAATGGCAATGCTCAGATCTGCTCTGAGCTACAACAGAATAGCATTAAATATACTCATCCCAAGGATATTGCCAATATCCTGACAGATCGATTCAGTACCAAATTCACCCCCTCTCATGCCCTAAAGTGCCCATCTCAATACCGAAAGATTGCCAAATTCCAGTAATAATGGCTACACAGGTAAAATCCGCACTCTCCAAAGCTAAGAATACAGCATCCATGAGACCAGATGACATCTCAGGCTGTGTACTACATGAACTACAAAATGAACTGGTACCTCAACTAAGTGTCATGTTTAATCATAGCTTCACCTCAGGCTTCGTGCTCACTGAGTGATGCACAGCTACAGTTATCCTACTACACGAGGGGGGATCCACCTTGGATCCTGGGAACTACCACCCCATCAGTCTGATGAGCCTGACCTGCAAGGCCATGGATTGTATTATCATGGAACTTATAAACAAAGACTTTGGAAACCTTCAAACAATGGACCCCACCTAGTTTAGGTTCGTGAAGGGCCGATCTTGCCTCCTGAACCTGATTGACTTCTTCGAATCAGTCTCCAGAGCTGTGGATGAGGGTAAGGTGACCCACACAGCCTATCAAGTCCTCACCAAGACCTTCGACACCATCCTCCACTCTGGAATCATAGATAAACTTACTAAGCTGGACATTAATCCCTACATCACTCAATGGGTTGCCAACTGGCTTATTGACAGAACCCACACTGTAAAAGTAGCTGACTCCAAATCCAGATCCAGACAAGTGACAAGTGGAGTACCTCAGAGTTCAGTCCTGGGACCGCTCTTGTTTGGCTTCTACTTCTCTGAAGTACAGGCCAACACTAAGGGACTCTGGCTAACAAAGTTTGCAGATGACTGCAAACTGGGAACCATTATTGAATCCCCAAATGATGCTGATATTCTACAAAAGGGCCTTACAGAAATGGATCCTTGGTGCCAGAGCCATGGGCTCAAGCTCAATGCCAAAAAAGGTATAGTTATCCCCTTTGGGAAAAAGCATGTACCCGAGAATTACCACATAGGTGGCAGTACACTAAACACCAGAAGTGTGATAAGAGACTTAGGGACACAGGTGGACAGTGGTCTCATCTTCAATAACCACATCACCACAACAGTCAGGAAATCCTTCTATGTGGCACTCCTCATCACTAAGAAAAAGGGAGATCATTGTTCCACTGTACTCATCCCTCATTATACCCATTATAGAATACAATGCCCTGTTTGGTATGTACCTCTCAAGACATCTGCAATAACTGGAAAGGCCGCAGAAATACCTCGCTAAAAGAATCACAGGCCTAAAGCAAATGCCCTATGCTGACCATCTAGAAAAACTCCAGCTATACTCTGTCGCATATCGTCTAGTCTGAGGTGATCTCTGCTTAACATACAAGGCCATGTCAAACCCAGAGCTGTTGGACGTGCTACACTTAAAGAAATCCCAATCCCTCAGAGCCACATGCTCCAGGGATCTAAACCTTGTCATCATAATGAACAAAACATGCTGGAGGGATAGGTTCCTGACCCAGAGACTTCCCAGACTCTGGAATAGACTGCTCATACATGTCAAGCAGAGCACCTCTTTGGCCCTCTTCAAAAGGAACCTTGACATTTGGATGGGAGATATGAAATTCACCCTGAGGATCATGTCACTCACCCTGCTAGACAGAGGTTCAGGGAAGTAAATACTGTGGGAAGAAATAGTCAGGTAATTGTTATGGCTAGGCTTGTATAGGGCCTATGGCTGATAGCCTAATACCAGCCTATGAACCTATGAACCATATGCAGTATTTGCTGAAATTATTGTTAAATTAACTATGTTATGGCTTTTGTATGAAAGTGTGCATGTATGGATGGTATTGCAGTGTATCTAAGATTAACAATTTGGCTATAATCCCACTCAATTCCTGTCACAATTGAACATCAGGACTACATGCAATAAGTGGTTATTTTTGGCAGTCCTGATAGGATGTTTGTGAAACCATTTGAAAATAGTCACAGTGGCACTGCAAGTAGTGCTCCCATCTCACAATGCTCAGATCACATCTGAGTTCTCATCTGTGGTTCTTTCAGTATGTAGTCTGCATGTCCTCCCTGTCTCTCTGCATGTTTTACTGAGGTGTTCCAGTTTCCTTCAGCACCAAGTTATGCTAGATATGATTTGTCATCACTGCAGTTTGCCTTTAGGAAATTGTGCAGTTGTACAGTGTAAAAGTAAGTGAGCAAGTGTGTCTGGTTTTGAGTTTGTGTGTGTGTGTGTGTGTGTGTGTGTGTGTGTGTGTGTGTGTGTGTGTGTGTGTGTGTGTGTGTGTGTCTGTCTGTGTGTGGGTGCATTCATGCTGGCTTTTCATGAGCAGTGTCAGTATGTGTGTGTCTGTATGCATAATATCACATATTGTATCTATGTACAGTCACAATACATATGGAATTATATATAATTCTTCTGACAAGGATTTAAAAGAAGAACAGCTAATAAGCATTTATCTTTCAAAAATTAGACATAAAATAAATCACATAATATCTAGGCCCCCAGTGCTTCTTGGACCTGGCAGCTCCTAGACCCCAGTTGTATAAGGGTATTTTGACATAGCCTCTGCCTGAACCCCACCTTGTCTAAAACCAGTGCTATGTAGAGGTGTACACAGACTGTCATTATTGCTTATGTGGGGGCTGAGGTCAGAGTGGTTATTGCTTCTTTAACTTTCCACAAAGTAGACCTTAGGAATGTACAAAGAAGACTGGTATAGCAGGAAGCAATAGCGTGTATTGTCTAGAAGTGAAATGGTGGAATACATTACTGGGATCATTATTTTGTACTTTTCTTACAATAAAATGTTATTTTTTTTACTTTTTTCAGAGTGAGCCATAAGACATGCATACATGTGGCTATCATTTAGGGGGAGGGGGTAAGGGCACATACTGTGCATATGTGTGACAGCAAAAAGTTAAAATATAAGACTGTGCACATTTTGTGTTTCACTTTCATCCTAATCTATCACAGAAGAGATACAACAATGCTATTGTTGATGCATATGGAATTATGCACTATTACCAGATATGACTTATGTATTCTTGAAATAATTTATCTTATCTCTTTTTTGGGAACAGATAATTTGGCAGCTTTGAATACTAAACCTTGGACACAATTTGATTCTTCTTTGAAAGAAAAACAAGACTAAACTTCTTTCCTTATTCAACATTTTTGTTCAGGTCATCATTGGATCAAATGTTTGGATAAAAGCTCTGTAACACATTGCAGAGAATCTGGAATCCCATGTCTTCTGTGGATCTAGCAGTTCCCAGATCCTGGCTTAATTCATTTACTTCATCCACACCAATTACAATGCAGTCTATTTCCAGACTGGGTCTGGTGAGAGGATAGAGGAAACAGCTGAATAGTAAGACAGTGTGGAGAAACAAGAAATA